>NW_007726508.1:537248-554075 GCF_000696425.1 Galeopterus variegatus
TTTTATTTTGTCGATATACAATCTGATTGATTATTGTGGCCGATTTACCAAAACCTCCCTCCCTCTCCTCCCTCCCCCCAACAATGTCCTTTCTGTATGCTTGTGGTATCAACTTCAAGGAATTGTAATTGTGCCCAAATGTCTATCATCAGATGAGTGGATATGGAAACTGTGGTATATCTACACAATGGATTACTACTCCACTATAAAAAAGAATGAGATACTGCCATTTGCAATGACATGGATGGACCTAGAGAGAATTATATTAAGTGAAACAAGTCAGGCACAGAAAGAGAAATACCACATGTTCTCACTTATTGGTGGGAGCTAAAAATAAATAAATAAATTCACACACACACACAAAAAAAAAACCGGGGGAGAGGGGGTGGAAGAAGACACAACAATTGCAATTCCTTGAAGTTGATACGACAAGTGAACAGAAAGGACATTGTTGGGAGGGAGGGGGGAGAGGAAGGAGGGAGGGAGGTTTTGGTAAATCGGCCACAATAATCAATCAGATTGTATATCGACAAAATAAAATATATAAAAAAAGAAGTATTAAGTGAAATTAAAGGCATCTAAAATTTAAAAAATAATAATAATAATAAATAAATAAATATATACTCAGTTTCTGCACACATTCTCCAAATCATGGCCTGAAATCTAAACCTAGGCCTCTCAAACTGTAACAAGCACAGGAATCATCTGGAAAATTTGCTGAAATACAAATTCTGAGTCAGGAGATCTGAGTGGGGCCTGAGATTTTGCATCCCTAAGCAGCTCCTAGGGGATGCAGATACTGCTGGTCCATGGACCACACTCTGAGTAGCAAGGGTATAGACCTGCACAATCCAATATTGGTAGCCCCTGGCTACATGTGGATACTATACACTTGAAGTATTGTTAGTGCAACTGAGAAACCAAATTTGTACTGTATTTAATTTTAATTATTTAAAATTTAAATTAAAAAACTAAAGCAGTATAAAATATTTTTCCACTAAACCCAACTTATTATTTTGGAAGGACTATATTCCATTTTAACCACTCAAAGTTTAGCATTTGAATTAAGATGTGCTGGAAGTGTGAAATACATATTTCAAAGACTTAGTACTTATTCCTTTTAAAAAGGATGTAAATCTCATCAATAATGTGTTTATACTGATTACATGCTGAAATGAAATTGTTTGGGATATGTTGGGTTATCTAAAATGCATTATTGGCGGGCCGGCTCGTGGCTCACTCGGGAGAGTGCGGTGCTGATAACACCAAGGCCCCGGGTTCGGATCCCATATAGGGATGGCTGGTTTGCTCACTGGGTGAGCGTGGTGCTGACAACACTAAGTCAAGGGTAAAGATCCCCTTACCGGTCATCTTTTAAAAAAAATAAAATAAAATAAAATGCATTATTGGCTACCAGATCATTCACCAGCTTGATCACCTTTTTTTTGGCTGAGCTCCAGTTTGTCAACCTCCACTGACAACACACAGTCAGACACTCAAACTGACACAGCCTGAGGCTCCTGGATGCTTTGCATGAGTTTCAGGAGCAACCACATCTCTTCTCTTCAATCCCTGTTTTTGGATGACCTGATGTCCAGCCAGGTCTCCACTAGATTCCCCATGTATGATCTAGATTTTTGAAATGTTACCATCGTTGATATATGCCAGTTTTCCCTTTTCAATTTCTCCTGCTTGTTTCAGCCCATTCTCCCAGCCAGTCAGGGTCTCCTTGTGTCTTGACTCTGTCATGCAACATATCCCTCTCAACCTCACAGCTTCCTCATATTTGATAAGCTTGCCTTCGTGTCTTCAACCAGGGCAGCTATTAAATTGTTGGAGGGGATAGGCCACATCTAGAGATTTATCTCTGGCCAGCAGAGTCCTGCTTCCAGGATGGCAGCAGCCCACTTATCAGCACCCTTTGGTTGGGCCATCACCCAAAATCCACCCTTCCTTATCTGCAGGAAAGTAAAAGAGCTTGTGCACAGTTGAACTGAAATTGCCAGGGAACTGCCCTAGGGAAATAACCATGGATGAGTATCAAATGTAGCCACAAGGAAGTTCATAACAGTGCTATTTGTAATAGAAAATAATAAACAACTTACATGATATGTACAATAGAAATTGGTTAAAACAGGGTATAGGTCTACCTACCAGAATGATCTAAAAACTTTTTTTTAAGTGATGTTATAAAAAAATATTTAATGACATGGAAAATTGTCCTTAATATATTTAAATGCTAAAAACATGTTACAGAACAGTATGTAAAGAATGATACTATTTTTAAATATGTATTTATATAATTAGAAAAAGAGTGGCACAAAAATTCATTAAAATTGCAAATATTGTTATCTCTCGACGATGAAACCACTTTTATTTTCCATGCCAAGGGTGCTGCTTGCATTACCTTGTTTAATGCTGGACGCAACTCTGCGGAGTAGGCAGGATCATCTGCGTTTTACAAAAGAGGCCAAAACTGAAGCCCAGAGAGGTTACCCAGCCTGTCGCGGCCCCTCAGTGGGAAGCACGAGGCCGCTGGAGATCCAGTCTTTCTATAGACCAGGCCAAAGGGCTCTTTCCCAAGACCCCTCCCCTCCGTCCCCGGGGTGGGACCTGGAGCATCCAGTAAGTGTGCAATACGCAGATTTCAGCAAAATGTCTAATTACAGCCAACCTTCCACTCGTGTCAGGTCCCGCTCTTGCCTCCCTGAGGACATGGCTTCAGCAACCTCTCCTCTCCGTCCCGTGTCATCGTGTGCCCCTCTCCCCTGGATCATTTCTTTCAGCATACAAACATGCTCTTTTATTATTACTATTTTTAAAAACAACCCCTCCTAACCTCACCTTTCCCTCCAGTTGCCAGTCCACTTCTCTCCTTCCCTTTTCAGCAAAACTCCTTGAAAGAAGAGCACACATGATAATGGTGCCAGTTTCAGGAACCCCATCAAACAGGGAAATGAGACGATAGGGTGACTGGCTTTGCAAGACACTTCATGACAATTCCGAGCTGCTGCTCAGAGCCAATGTGTCAAGGCACAGAACATTCTGTCGTTTTACAACCTGACTTCATGGGGAGGAAGACCCGGACTTGGGAGTGGCAGGAGCAGCTTTACTGCCCATGTCCCCTGGTTCCCAGAGGAAACCTCCAGAAGGAATATGATGAAACTCCCAGGAACCGAGGCCCGGAATATGCCCCACCTCTTTAAGAACAACAGCAGCAATGCCCAAGGATGAGTATTAGACCTAGTCCAGCCTTCTGTGGAAATCCTAAGATCAGCAACATCGTTTTATATTTCTGAGCACTTCTGTTATCTGGCCTAATGTACAGTGCACGGTCTCTGGGGTCGGATAGATCCGCATTTGAACCCTAGCTCTGCTACTTACTAGCTGCATGACCTTGGGAAAGTTATCTAACATCTCTGGACCTCCACTGTAAACAAATTGCTGTGAAGACCAACAGAGACAGCAAATGTATGCCGCTAGAACACGTGGTGCCCAGCACACAGATGCCCTGAACTGTGCCAGCTAGCAGCAGCTATTGACCTTCACAGCACAACTGTGAAGCAGTGTGATGGTAGGGGTCCCTTTCTGCAGGAACTGGCCCTCCAAACAATGCCACCCTAAATGAGATGTTTCCCTTCCGGTCACCAGCCTGTCCCCTGCCTAGGTTGAAGCCTCTAATCTCAAGTGATACAGAAGAGTATACATCCGTCAGACTGCAATGGGTTTATCTCACATGCAAAAGCTACCATGAAATTATGAGCATGTTAGGACTATAGTGACATAATTTGAAGGAGTGTAGGGGTTTGGCTCCTGGGTGCCCTACCTTGTGAAGACCTAGCTATCTCCATAAGAGCACGGCTACTCCTCAGTAGCTCCACAAAAGAGTACTCCCTCCAGACCCCTCTGCAGGGCAGCCAGATGTAGCCAGACACACAGTCCAGGTCTGAGTGCTGCGGTTACACCGTTGAAATTTCCCTCCTGCCCCTGAGCACACACAGTGGCTGCAGCACTTCCTCTGCAGAGACTTCCCCATTCTTGGATGACAGGCCCCAGATGCCCACCATCGGAGTGTACCACACTCTGTCAGAACAGGTGGGTCTTGTAACCCTTTACTGTCGCCAAGGGTGGGTCTCCTTCCCTTCCTCTTCGGCTGTACCTAAGGGAGCAGGAGGAAGTATCATTCCTTGCATTTGCTTTACTGATGCCTGGAGAAGGTGTGTTCTCTTGGCGATTGTCAACATGGTTAGAGGAAAAAGAATCTGATCTAAGTATCTTGGAACTAAGGGGGAATTCTCTAATTCACCTATGACAGTGAGTAAGGCAGGTACCTGTATGAGTAATTTTAGATTCTCTATACAATTTAGGTGTTGTCACCTGGTAATAATAATGACACCTCAGTGCTATGAACTGAATTGTGTCCCTCCCCGCAATATTCATATGTTGAAGCCCTAATCTCCAATTTGATGGTATTTGGAGATGGGGCCTTTGGGAGGTGTATTAGTTCATTTCTGTTGCTTATAACAGAACTACCTGAAACTGGGTAATTTGTAAGAAAATACAATTTATTGGTTATAGTTTTGGAGGCTGGGAAGTCCAAAGTCCAAGGAAAACATCTGGTGAAGGCCTTGTTGGTGACGACATTGACAGCGAGGTCTCACATGGCAGAATGGAGGAACACACAGAGAGATGGGGAGAGACAGAGAGAGAGAGGAGAGGGGGGGAAGAGAGAGAGAGAGAGACTAACATCCTCAGTCACTCTCCTTTTAAAGCCACCAGAACCATTCCCACTATTCCAAGAATGGATCAATCCATTCACAAAGGTACAGTCTTCCGAACCTAATCACCTCTTAAAGGCCTCACCTTTTAATTACCATAATAGGACTTCCCACCCACAACAGTTACAGTGGGGATTAAGTTCTTTCAATACAAGGCAGGTGGTAATTAGGGTTTGATGAGGTCATCAGGATGGGGCTCTCAGGATGAGATTAGTGCCCTTATAAGGAGAGCCACCAGGGAGCTTGCTCTCTCTCTCTCCACTCACATGCATCAAGGAAAGGCCACATGAGGACACAGCAAGACAGCAGCTCCCTGCAAGCCAGCAAGAGAACCTCTCCAGACAGCGACTCTGCTGGCATCCTGATCTTGGACTTGCAATCTCCAGAACTATGAGAGATAAATTCCTGTTGTTTAAGCCACCTAGTCTACGGTATTTACGGCAGCCCTGGCAGACTAAGACAGCCAGTCACTTGATCTGATTTACAAAATAAACCCTGATGAGTGCAACCATAATATTTTGGGAATACTTATCAAAAATAGAACCTTTATTAAGACAGTTAACTTTTCAGTCCACCAAACTTTAGGTTCAAAAGTGATGATGCTGAGCCATTTCTGAAGGAATAAATGCTTGTGAGGGCTATTCTCACGCGTTCTGGCTCTCTACATGATCCCCTCGCCCTGATCGCAAGTGAGAGGCAAGAGCCTTTGTGTAGATTTCCAGAAAAATTAAAAAGAACAAGAGTTCTTTGTAAAAGACAAGGCAGAGCTGAAGTGTCTGACAGGAAATCGGAGCTCAGGAAAGAAATGGAAGAAAACAAAATTGATTACAGAAACACAAGCTGTATCAGAAGCAGCATGAAGTAGAAACAGGATCAAGACATGAAGACAACTCTAGAAAAATACCCAAAGTAAAACAAACAAGCGAAGAGATACTCTCTATCAGTAAAATGGCAGATATCAAGGACAGGTAAATGACATCCCGCAAGCACTTACCTGGTGTTCCTGAATGAGAAAACAGAACTGGTAAAGCAGAAGAATAGTCGAAGATATGATAGAAGACAACATGCTAAAATAAGGAGAGACATGAAACTGCAGGTCAAATTTGCAGGACTGCAACTTGTGATCTCAGTCTAATTTACTCAAGAAGTAAAGACTCCAAAGGGCATCCGGGCAGAGAAATCAAGTCAGCTATGAAGGGACACAGTGAGGCTACCCCAGTGTTCCTCTCTGCAACAGTCAATGTCAAAAGATGGAAGAGCAACTTTTACAGAATTCAAGAGTTGGGGTGGGCAGGATGTGACCCAAGAATGTTATGAACCCAGCCAAAGTGTCACCACATATAAACACAATAGGAAAGTTCTTAGGATATTTAGCACCAGACACTTCCTAATGATAAAATCTAGCCAACCAATAAATGAATCCAAAAGGGGCCACAGTAATGAGATCACTGATGGGTTGGGAGCACCAGTCAGACCCGTAAGAACCAGCTCCAGGACCCGTGCCAGGGCTTTCAGGGAAAAGAGGCCCTGTCTTCTGCTGGCATTGCTCGGTTGGTGGATGCAAGCCTGGAGCAAGCAGCTAGTGGCCGCTTTTTGGAGAGTTTGCCTGAGAACTAAGCCAACACAGGATAAAGCGAAGCCTCAAGATATTCCTAATAATAGGGCCGGCCCGGTGGTGCACTGCTACAGTGCGCCGCTTGGGAGTGCGGTGGCGCTCCCGCCGAGGGTTCGGATCCCACATGGAGACCGGTTCCCGCTCACTGGCTGAGCGAGGTGCAGGGAGCAACACCGAGGGTTGCGATCCCGTTGCCGGTCCCGGTCCCGTGCGGGCACGACACTGAGGGTTGCGATCCGTTGCCAGACACGAAAAAAGACAAAAAGGAAAAAAAAAAAAAAAAAGATATTCCTAATAATAAATTCAATCCAGCAATGCCAGAATTCTCATACTTGTCAGTTACAAGAGTCAGTAAATCCCTCCATTTGTGCTGAGTTTCTATTACTTACTTGTTTCTGCACTGGCTAGAGTACAAGTGTAAAGAGAGGCATTCTTGTTTTGTTCTGATCTATACCTACTCCAGCTCTCTTTTGGTCACTGTTTGCATAGTACATCTTTTTCCATCCTTTTACCTTAAACCGATTGGAGTCTTTGAATCGAAAGTGTGTTTCTTACAGACAGCCCACCAGTTTATTTTAAGGCAAATACCAAACATCATATAATTTTATCTATAAATCCTTCAGTGGATATCTCTAAAAGATTGGGACGTTTTGTTTTGTTTGTTTGTTTTGGTACGGGGATCTGAACCTTTGACCTTGGTGTTACAACACCATCTTCTACCAACTGAGCTAACCAGCCAGCCCTGGGACTTCATTCAAAACATAAACACAATCCCATTATCGCACCTAAAAAAAAGTACAATAATTTCTTAATCATCAAATACCCAGTCAACAGTAAACATTCATTCTTGAAATTCTCAGAGCACAAGTTCCCAGGCGCAGTGCTCCCCTGGTCTCCTGCTACATCTCACAGTGTTCTCCCCTTTCCATGGGCTACAGTTCTTGCCTGAACCTTCGAAAGATGTCTCTCTTTCCCAGAACTCTGTGTTCAGCTCTCTGATCTTCCTCCTCCACTTTCTCTCAAGCATCGCTTCTTCGGCTGGGGGCCCGGCCATCAGCTCAGTACAGGAGACATCCGAGATTTGCTCTTACAGAGGAGTTTCACACTTTCTGCTGCCTGGTGGGGCGTCTGGGTGTGAACCCCGCCTCAAAGTTCACATTTCTGGAACTTAACATTTCATCTACCCCCAAACTTGCTCTCCACCCTTCCTTCTCATCCTGGCCATCCACCATCACCTTCCCAATCAACTTCACTCAACCTTCCTGTCACCTCAGCCACCCGCCTGCCCCAGGCAGGCAATCCCACCAGTGCCCCTGCCCACCACTACCTGCCTCTGCCCAGTCCTCTCTGGTGCACCTTGGAGCTCCAGCTCTCATCACGCACCCTCCCTGAGGGGGTCCTTGTCCTCACACTGCTGCTCAGCTTGCCTCGCCAGCAGCAGGTCCTCAGCCTTCCTCTCACAGTACCTTAGGCTGTACAGGGTTCGGCACATCTTCTCTGAGGCTCCAGAGGCAAATGCAAAAGTGTTGGTCCCAAGAAATTAGTGTCCCGAGGACACACAGCTGCTGATTGGTGGAGTTGAGACCTCAGCCGGGTCCACTCCTCTTCAAGATGTTACTTCCTGCTGAAGTCTGTGATATGGCAGTTTTCTGGAGGGGGCAGAGACGACTGAGCCACAGTCCTTGACTGCTGGGAGTTCTCCATTTTGATGGGAACCAAGATACTGATAGGAGAAAAGTCTATTTGTTTTGTTTGTTTGTTTTTTAACAGACTTAAAGCTCAGCAAAGACAGCAGCAAAAGAGGCATAAAAGGGATTGTCCAGATGCTTGAGGAGTAAGTCCATATTCTTATCCCATTTTGTAGATGAGAAAACAGAGGCACGGAGATGGTACTTCTCCCAAGGTCTCGTGGGCAGTGAGACCCAGGCTGTCGGGCCTCAGAGTCTGTGCTCTACACTAACACACTCTACCATCTCCCCTGGGGCCACTCACCCTCGGCCAGCTGCTGTCCCCACCCTAACTTCAGTTTCCTATTGCAAATTAACTCGGTGGTCTCCAGAGTCCTATTCAGGGCAACGAGGCAGAGAGCCTGGCTTGAACGTGCAGTTCTTGTGGTGGACCAGGCGTCTCTCTCCCCTGCCTGACAAGACCACTGTAAAATGACAGCAAGGGAATTTAAAAGACATAAACCCTATGCAGCACAGAGAAGAGGGGTGGGACATCGGTGCAGAAGAGAGCTCATGTGTGTTTCTAGAACACAGGAACTGACTAGAAGTTGATGAAACAGGATGAAAGAAGAGGTAGCCGGGAACACACAAGAATGGGGTCACAGCCGGTGAGGAAGCCGTCCTGCCATGTCCCACCATGGCGAGGTTGAGACTCGATCATGACAAGAAGGAAGGAAGGTGGGAGGGCAGGACAGGGGATGAAAAGAGGGGGGCTCGGTCTGAAGTCTTTGTCAGGGGCGTCACCCTTCCCACCCAGCCCACGTCCAGTGGCCCCACCTCAAAGCACTGTCGCCCAATGAGAAGGAAGCGTGCACTCTCAGGAGGTGGAACGAACTGTCTGGGAAGACCAAAGACAGCTTGTGTGGGCATTGTGGACTCCACCTCTGGCACTGAGACCCTTCCAGGATAACAGTACTTTCCTGCTCACCTACCGTGAGGAAACCCTGCAGGCCCTATGTCCTCAGGTTCCCAAGAACCTCTTTTTTATACACAAATGGGCAACTAAGGATCAGCAGACATTTGAGGCAAGCCTCTAACATGAGACCAAGAAATATAGAAAAACAGAACCATGAAAAAGTGTCCCCCCTAAAAAACAGAGCCAGACAGAAGTTGAAGTGGTAAAAGCAAATTGTATTCAGGACTATTGCAATAGAGGAAAAGAGACCCCGGTATAGGACTGGGCTTTATTCCAAATACATCAGGGACAAGTGGGGATTGAGTGCCAAAAAGCAGGGAAGTCAGGGGATGGAAAATTACTGAGGAGTCACCAAGTCTGGGGGGAATTCTGGCTGAACCAACCTAACAGGATTCCTGCTGAAGGCAGGCCAGGGTGATTAGATCCCAAGGGTGACCACATATCAAGAGTGGGGGAGTCTTGCTAAACTGACTTAGCAAGTTTCTTTGTTAAAACTTCATTTTATAAGGAAGAGTACAGTTGGGCCTAGGAGAAACTTCAGAAGTCTGAGTAAAGTCTGGTCAAGCAAAGAATCTTTGTCAAAAGCTATAATTCAGCAAACAGAAAAGCAGAGAGATTTGAGAAGATATTTTACTCGTGAAGCAAGAAATATAAGACATGAAACAAGTACAAGATATGATGAAAAACAGGACAAGGAAAAGTTGTTGGAAATTTTAAATGAAATTGTCAAAATAAGATTTTCCTTAAGAAAAGTTGGAAGACAAAGTCAAGGAAATTATACATCAAGTAAAACAAAGAATATGTGCAAACACAGTTGAAGGAGAGAACACAGTGATTCTTCTAAGAGGTCTGACATTTGACTGCTAGGAGCTTGAGAAAGAGAAAAGAGAGGAAAGGAGCTTCACTACAGAGGTGTCATCTGGCAGTGGCAGGACAAGCATTGCAGATGGAGGGAACAGCACGTGCAGAGATGCAGAGGCCTGAGAGAGCGTGAGCTATTTGGGGAGCCACAAGCATTTCTGTGTGACCAAAGGACAGGATTCCTGAGAGGAAGGGCGGGGAGATGAGGTCGCAGAGGCAGACCCAGAAAGGTATTGAACACCACACAAAGGTGTGTGGCCTTTAACCTGCAGGCTTGTGAGTATTCCTTAAGCACAGGAGTAAGATGATTAGGTTTGCAATAAGGAAAGATTAGTCTAGAGTTCAAAATATGGGGGATGAACTGTTCCAGTTACCAGGTGCTGTGTAACAAATCACCACAAACTTAGTGGCTGAAAACAACAAAAGTCTTATTTTTGCTTGCAAACCTGCAATCTGGATAGATGTCAGTGGAGACAGTTATCTCTGCTCCATGTGGCACCAGCTGGGAAGTTTCAAAAGCTGAGTTTTTTCTCCAAGCTCATCCATGTTGCTGTGAATGGCAGAATTTCATTCTTTTTTATGGCAGAGTAGAAGTCCATTGTGTATGTACATACACCAGATTTCTTCATCCAGTCATCTGTCCATGGACATTTAGGTTGGTTCCATAGCTTGGCTATTGTAAATAGAGCTGATAAACATGGGGCTCAGGTATCCCTTCAATGTGATGATTTCCGTTCCTCTGGGTATACACCCAGCAGTGGGATTGCCGGATCATATGGCAGATCTACCTGTAGTTGTTTGAGAAACCTCCATACTGTTTCCATAACAGCTGCACTAATTTACAGTCCCACTAACAGTGTAAGAAGGATCCCCTTTCTTCGCATCCTCACCAGCATTTGCTATTCTCCATCTTTTTAATACTGGCCAGTCTATTTGGGGTAAGATGATATCTCCATGTAGTTCGATTTGCATTTCCCCAATGCATAGTGATGCTGAGCATTTTTTCATGTACCTGTTGGCCATTTGTATATCTTCCTTTGAGAAATGTCTATTAAGCTCCTTTGCCCGTTTTTTAAATCAGATTATTTGTTGTTTTACTGTTAAGTTGTTTGAGTTCCTTTTATATTCCGTATATTAATCTCTTGTCAGATGTATAGTTTGAAAATATTTCCTCCCATACTGTAGGGTGTCATTTCACTTTGTCGGTTGTTTCCTTTGCTGTGAGAAGCTTTTTAATATTGTATAATCCCATTTGTTTATTTTTTCTTTTGTTGTCTGTGTTTTTGAGGTCTTATTCATAAAGTCTTTGCCCAGTCCTACATCCTGAAGTGTTTCCCCTATGTTTTCTTCTAGGAGTTTTATAGTTTGAGATCTTATATGTAAGTCTTTAATCTATATTGAGTTGATTTGGGTATATGGTGAGAGGTACGGGTCTAGTTTCATTCTTCTGCATATGGGTGTCCAGTTTTGCAAGCACCATTCATTGAAGAGGCAGTCTTTTCCCAAAATTATGTTAAGTGAAATAAGCCGGGCACAGAAAGAAAAATACTGCATGTCCTCACTCATAAGTGGGAGCTAAGAAATAAATAAGGAAGAGAGAGAGGGAGGGAGGGAGGGAGGAAGAAACAATCACAATGGTGCGTTGAACTTTCAAAAGGAGACAACTGTGGTTACTAGAGGTAGGAAAGGGGGAGGGGGAGGGGTGTTAGCGAGAAATTGGTTAAAGGTCACAAAGAATGATGATTATACTAATTATCCTGATACGATCATCACATAATGTTCACAGGTACCCCATGAATATATATAATCAGTTATGTTTCAATTAAAAAAGAAATAAATAGCTGAGAGTGGCTTTGGGCTGTGATCACAAAATGACTGCTGCAGCTCCCCCCTCACATCCCCTTCAGGAGAAGTGAGAGAATGGCTTTCCCTACATTCCCAGCAAATGTCCCACCGAGCCTCACAGTATCTGATTGGATCACACATGTACATTCCTGAACCAATCACTGTGGCCAGGCAATGCAGTGCACTGTTGGCCCATGTTTGGTCACATGCTTCCCCCACTGCCAAGTTGAGCTGGAGTGAAGCTCCACCTGGATTGAGAGTGCAAAGGGGGACGTCCCTAGTGATGCACAGAGGAGGAAGGGGATGGGTGCTGGGAAGGCAAGCTTCAAGTGTGCACACCTCCTGGGCCGGCCCGTGGCTCACTCAGGAGAGTGCGGTGCTGATAACACCAAGGCCCCGGGTTCGGATCCCATATAGTGATGGCCGGTTCGCTCACTGGCTGAGCGTGGTGCTGACAACACCAAGTCAAGGGTTAAGATCCCCTTACCGGTCATCTTTAAAAAAAAAAAAAAAAAGTGTGCACACCTCCACGTCTCCTCGTTCCTCCCCTCTGCCTGCTCCCATGTCTCACTGGATGGAAGGAATGCTAATTGCTCTAGCAAGAGAGCTCTATACTCAGAAGGGCCATTTACACTTTGCTCAATATGACTGATGAAGCATAAACTAATTAATTCTTACAGTGAGAGCATCCCTATCAGGTCTTTCCCAAATAGTAATGAATCATTATCAGCCAAAACCTAAACATCTGCTCACTCAATCAATCCACTGCTAGTCACATGCTATTGCTCTCATCTGCACTGTCGCCCCAGTACCAGGCCGCCTGCATCCCCGGGCCCCAGAGTCTCAATAGCCTGTGTGGCCAGAGGACCTCAGGCCTGAGAGGATAAGGATTTGATTACGAGCATGAGGGTGTGGCTTGTTGGGGGATGCCTTTGGGCTCAGTGAAAAAGGGACCTATTTTCAGCTTCTATAATTAGGTAATCTCGTTTGAGCCAAATGGTCCTCCAGCCTCTTCTTACACACCTCTGGTGACTGTAAGCTCATGACCTCACGAGGCAGCGCATTACGCTGTTTTGCACATCTGACTGTCAGAATGTCTCAGCCTGTGCCCAATTAATTAGTTAATTATATCCAAATTTAAGGCAGCTTGAATAAATATGTCCAACACAAAGGGATAAAATGAACAACAGAGGGACAAAAGGGCAGGAGAAAAACAAAGCAAAGGGTGAGATTAGCATGTGGAAAGGCAGATCGTCCCATCCTAGGGAGCTACAGATCTGACACTAAACTTCCTTGTGGCCAAAAGGAAGAGGGAAGCACAGGATCACTTACAAATTCACAGCATCAGTAGAAATAAATAGATAGATCATACATACATACATACATAACAAAAAAAGGTTGTTAAAACAACGTGTTACTGAAGCCTGTTTTTCATGTTTTTGTGACGGCGTTTGTTCGTGCTGAACCAAAATCTATCTCCCTATCATCTATACAGATTGGTTCACCTCTGCAGAAATTTAAGAAAGCCCCAGTAACTCCTTTAGTCCACGGACTTCCGAGGTGTTCCTGTAATGGACAGGACAGCACATAGGCTCTTTGGGGTTCATGTTCCCAAACTTATACCATTCATTACCTGTGTGACCTTAAGCAAGTCCCTTAACCCGTGAGCCTCAGCTTCCTCATTATACATGGAGACGTAACCCTGGAGTACCTAGTTTATAGGGCGGGGTGGCACAAACAGTATTTGAGCCCCATTCCACCCCTCAAGGATCTAGTCCCACTCTACCCTTCCAAATGTATCATCAGCCCCTCCCTACAAACTCTGCTGAAGGTGAATCCAATCTTCCTTCGCTTAAGTTGTGACCTCCACTTGGGATGCCTTTCACCCTACTCTTACCCTCACCTCCAGTCTCTAAATCCCACTCTCTCTTACAGCCCAGCTCGAATGCCAGTTCCTACAGGAAGTCTACCATGATTCCTACAGCAGATAATTATCTTTACTTTCCCCACATCTTCTAGCTTATATCTATACCTCCTTCCAGGCTAGTGTATCCACTTAGAAATTCCTTGCTAAATTTTAATTTTCTTTCTAAACTTAAATTTCCCAGGAGGTCTGAATGCTTTTCTAAATCTTGATTCTCAGAGAAAATCAATGGTGAAAACAAGAAAAAGTATCATAATTCTCCTGTGAGCACTAAAGCCTATCAATACAGAGACATTGCTGGTTCAGGGGAGTTCAGTGATGTCAAGTCAGAACCACGAGCAGGAAGTGCTGACACCCGAAGTTGGAGGTGCAGGCTGGCATCAGTCATTCTTACTCACAGCTGTTGCCCTTTTTTCTGTGAACAGTGAGTTATTCTTGCAAATAAAGTAAATATTAATATGTTTACATGCATGTATACTTTACACAAATCCTATGTGTGGTGTTCCAAGAAATAACAAGTCTTGGAAGCAAAAGATGTCCTTGAATCAGTAATTTTGACACGTGATTCCGTGTGGTGCTGTTAACCTTGCTAGGAGATCTCAGTGTTACGTTATTCAAACACTATTGCCCAATAATGTTCACTGGCATTTTTCCCATGTTTTAATATCCACTGCAGGCTACAGTTCTACTCTGATAACTTAATATTTCTTTTTTCTTAGACAAAAATTTAGCTATACATAATAATAAGTAAAGAGAATGAAGAACATTCAGATCTTGAGAATAACTTATGATTTTGAGAATTCCCAAGAATTTCATGGAATTCGTATTTGTTTATTCCTGAATCCTGAAGATGAGTATCATTACATTGAGATATTCCTGCTTTCTATTTTGCGTTTCAGTTACACACATTGTCTCAGCTCCTCTAATAGACTGCTGGGTGTGATGCCAAGATTCACACCCAGTCACTGCTAACCCTCTTACCTCACCCCTGCACTGCTTCGCATGGACTGTGCACACAGAAAACCGAGACAGTCTCAAAACAGAACGAGCATGGGCACTGGAATTTGGATGTCCACTTTGTCACTTTCTCATTGTCTGGACTTACAGGTGGCTTTAACTCGCTAAGCTTCAGCTTCCTCATTTGCAAAATGGATAATAACTATGTCCATCTCAAAGGTTTGCAAAGGGACTCAAGTGAGACAGTGCATATGAAATACACACAATGCATATTTTATGTTTCTTTCCAGTAAAAGCTCATGCCAATAGGAAGGTTGGTTGGATGGTTGGATGGCTAACCTGTACTGGAGAAAATGGCAAGTGGTTCCCGTACACATATTCACCACTCCTTCCCCCATCCTTTCCCCCATCAGAGGGAGAGTTGAAACCAAAAGACTTTAATGAGAGGCAGAGACATTCTCTGGTTTGAAGACAAATCACCCATCCAAAGCTGGCGTGCATTTTGTGATACCACAGGTCCCAAGAGCAACAAGAACAGATCCTGTGTTTCTCAGCAAAATTGTAGGGATCAGTTGTAGTTTGAAGGGTAGGACCACAGTTCAGTTAATAAAGATTTTTTTTTTCTTCAGTACAGCTTTGGACAGTGCTTCTCTGAAAGAGGAAGGAAAGAAGGGAGGAAGGAAGGAAGGAAAAGGAAGGAAGGAAGGAAGGAAGGAAGGAAGGAAGGAAGGAAGGGGAAGGAAGCTAGCTTTGGAGCAATGAACTCACTTAGTTCACTGTAGTAGTCAGCTTGGGCTGCCATAATAAATAACATACACTGGGTGATTTAAACAACAGAAATTTATTTTCTCATAGTTCTGGAGGCTAGAAATCTGGGATCAGAGGGCCACTATGGTCAGGTTCTGGTAAGGGCTCTCTTCCTGGCTTGCAGATGGCCACCTTCTCACTGTGTGTTCACATGGCCTTTCCTCAGCATTTGTGCATGGAGGGAGGGAAGGAGGAAAAGAGAGAGAGAGAGAGAGAGAGCACTCTGGTGTCTCTTGTTATAAAGGCACTAATCTCATTATGAAGACCCCACCATCATAACCTCATCTAATCCTAAGTAGCTCCCATAGGCTGCATCTCCAAATACCATCACTTTGGAGGGTAGGGCTTCAACATATAAATTTTGGGAGGACTCAAACTTTAAGTCCAAAACAGTCACCTAGTAAGGAAACCAGCAGCCCCACAGCTATCACTCAGAGAAGATGAGCCGTGTTTCTTCTTTTCCTCATTGGCATGGAACTCACACTCATACACACACACTAAGGCAGGGCCAGGCCAGGACTCTTTCAGCTGCAAGTGACAGAATCCATCTCAAAATGGCTTCAGCAAATCATGTAAATTTATTGTCTCCAGTAAAATCTAGGGTAGACGTGGCTTTACTCAAAATTGAATATCAAAACTTAAATCCTTTATTCAAGTATCTCCTTCCCTCTCTCTCTCCGTATTTCAGCTCTGTTTCCCTCTGCTTTGAATCCACTCAGGGAGACATTGGGGCCCCTTGGGGGCCCTTGCCTGGCTTACCTCCCACCAGCTCAGCAAACCCTAAAAGGAGAACTTCTACACTAGCAGCAAAACAATTGGAAAATGAAATTTCTTTAGAATACTCTTTACAATAGCATCAAGAAATATAAAATAAACATAATAAAAGACCTCTACATTGAAAACGATGAATCATTGCTGAGAGGAATTAAAGAATAACTAAATAAATGGAGAAATATACCATATTCATGGATTAGAAAATTCAATATGGATAAAATAATCAACTTTCTCCAAATTGATCTGCAGATTCAATGTGATCCCAACCAAAATCCTGGCATGCTTTTTGAGGAATCAAAAAGGTGATTCTAAAATTTATATGAAAATTTGTCACTCAGAGAAGATGAGCCGTGTTTCTTCTTTTCCTCATTGGCATGGAACTCACACTCATACACACACACTAAGGCAGGGCCAGGTCAGGACTCTTTCAGCTGCAAGTGACAGAATCCATCTCAAAATGGCTTCAGCAAATCATGTAAATTTATTGTCTCCAGTAAAATCTAGGGTAGACGTGGCTTTACTCAAAATTGAATATCAAAACTTAAATCCTTGGGCCGGCCCAGTGGCTCACTCGGGAGAGTGTGGTGCTGATAACACCAAGGCCACAGGTTCGGATCCCATAT
>NW_007726508.1:555075-589646 GCF_000696425.1 Galeopterus variegatus
GGTTCGGATCCCATATAGGGATGGCCGGTTCGCTCACTGGCTGAGCGTAGTGCTGACAACACCAAGTCAAGGGTTAAGATCCCCTTACCGGTCATCTTTTAAAAAAAAAAAAAAAACTTAAATCCTTTATTCAAGTATCTCCTTCCCTCTCTCTCTCCGTATTTCAGCTCTGTTTCCCTCTGCTTTGAATCCACTCAGGGAGACATGGGGGCCCGTGGGGGCCCTTGCCTGGCTTACCTCCCACCAGCTCAGCAAACCCTAAAAGGAGAACTTCTACACTAGCAGCAAAACAATTGGAAAATGAAATTTGTTTAGAATACTCTTTACAATAGCATCAAGAAATACAAAATGAACATAATAAAAGACCTCTACATTGAAAACGATGAATCATTGCTGAGAGGAATTAAAGAACAACTAAATAAATGGAGAAATATACCATATTCATGGATTAGAAAATTCAATATGGATAAAATATCAACTTTCTCCAAATTGATCTGCAGATTCAATGTGATCCCAAGCAAAATCCTGGCATGCTTTTTGAGGAATCAAAAAGGTGATTCTAAAATTTATATGAAAATTTAAAGGATTTAAATAGCAAAAATAATCTTAAAAGAAAACTAGAAATTTATACTGCATCGTTTTAAGACTTCCTGTACAACCACAGTAATCGAGGTAGTGTGATATTGGATTAAGAACAGACAAATAGACCCATGAAATGAGATGAAGTTGCAGAACAAGAAAAATAATCTATGGTGACAAAAGTCAGAATAGTGATTGCCTCTGATGTGTGTGTTAGGGCGAGGGTGGCATCGACCAGAAAAAGACAGGAGGAACTTTCTGGAACTGACTAGAAAAGAGCCTGTGGGGATTTCTTAGGGTGACGGAAATGAGCTATATCTTCCTTTGGGGATTGGTTACACAAATGTGTGCATGTTTGTCAAAACTCTTCAAACTGAACACCAAAGATGTACATGAGGAGTCTTCAAAAATAACGTGGGAGGGTTCACATTATCTTTTAAATAAATTTTTCCATGAACTTTTTGAAGTACCCTCGCACATTTTCACTCTCTGTAAATTACATCTCAATTCAAAAAAGAGAGAGAGCGCACACACAATTGACTAGAAAAGAGCCTGTGGGGATTTCTTAGGGTGACGGAAATGAGCTATATCTTTCTTTGGGGATTGGTTACACAAATGTGTAGATGTTTGTCAAAACTCTTCAAACTGAACACCAAAGATCTACATGAGGAGTCTTCAAAAATAACGTGGGAGGGTTCACATTATCTTTTAAATAAATTTTTCCAGGAACTTTTTGAAGTACCCTTGCACATTTTCACTCTCTGTAAATTACATCTCAATTCAAAAAAGAGAGAGAGCGCACACACAAGCTTCTCTGTCATAACGTTCCGATTAGTTACCAGGGCTTTCACTCACTTCACAGTTGGGGATTGCTTGTCCATCCCTGACCCAGGAAATAGGAGAATCTGCTTGGCCAGGCCCGATCTACCCGTCTATCCCTAGAACCGAGGCATGGAGTTGGTGCCCCTGAACCACACGGCCTGGGGTGGGGTGCACAGTTGGGGATTGCTTGTCCATCCCTGACCCAAGAAATAGGAGAATCTGCTTGGCCAGGCCCGATCTACCTGTCTATCCCTAGAACCGAGGCATGGAGTTGGTGCCCCTGAACCACACGGCCTGGGGTGGGGTATTTCTCCAAAGTAAAGCCAGGGCTCTCATCCCTTCATGTTCAAGGGGTTGTGGGAAAGAAAAGATTTTGTTGGTGGGGAGCTAGAGATGAGGCCCATGCATGCCACCTTTCCTCTCTGAGCTTCAGTCCCACCTGGAGGAGACCCATGAGACAGGTTGAGGGGAAAGCCAAGGCCATCCGAAGAACTAAAGGCCCGCTTTCCACATCTGCTAGCAGGATTCTGAAAGCCTCTAGGAAAAGCCACTCATCAGAGCACTTTCAGCATGGCAGAGGGTGATGGCCCTGCAGGGATTGCAGGAAATGGCTGGGTGAATGACCTGGGGCTGCATCCTGACTCTCCTCCAAGGAGGGCACTCAAACGTGCTGAGAGGACAGAGCCTGAGATCAAGAGAAAGCGGCCATGCTGCATGGGAACTTTATGACCTGAGGACAAATGGCCAAAACCAAATACTCCACCAGCCGCTCGTCAACAGAAGGCCAGAGGAAGCCTGTCATACCTTAGTGGCCCCCAGTCCAGGGAGCAGACCAGACTAGCCCCTGGATACAGAGGACACCATGTAGATCGGAGGCCCCCTCTCCCTGCTGCTCTGACACTGCAGCAAACCCCTCGAGTACCTGGGCACCACCTTGGAGAGGAGAAACTCTGAAAGGCTGAACATTCACTCAAAGAGTCACTGTGTAATCCCAAAGATAAAAATTAAGAATGGGAGCATTTTCACTGAAAGGAGACTGAATAGACTGGTAGAAATTACCATGGCTTGACTGCATGTTAAGTTTCTCTACTCCCCTATAAGAAAGGGGCTCACAAGGAGGGTCAGATAAACTAAAGTGGCTACATTTTGGAGCATGTTAGGATGATATGAGGACGTTTCCAGGTTCTAACACACAGATCTGATTAATTTAGTGTCAGAAGTGCAAAATTATGTGCCCAGAGTGAACAAGGTCTGCCTTGCCCCAAAGATGCACCTTTTCTGCTGCTGCCACTCGCCACATGCCTTGTTTCCATCACATCCCATCCCGGAGATCTTCCTCAAGACTATTCCACTGACAATGGTCTCTGCCCCATCTAACGCCTCCAAAACGCATTCATCAGAACATTATCGCTGGGTGGAGAGTTTTGAAAAACAGGTAGACCTAGGTTTAAATCTTGTTGCTTGACCTTGGGCAAGTCACATTATGCCCTGCCTCAGTTGCAATATTGGGATGGAATTGCTTTCCTGGGAGTTAAATGGCATAATGCACACCAAGCGCCTGGCAGGACCTGGCACACAGTAGGTGCCGCAGAAATGTCAGTTCCATTTGGCTACATCCTGAGGATCTGTCTAATTTTACCCTCTTACCCATAGGGCATAACATAGTGTAAGCCTTGTCTACTCCAGAAGGGTCGCCTATATTAGGGTAATGGCATAAGAAAGCAAGGACAGCTTTTAAAAGCACATACTGGGAGTCAGATAAATCTGGGTTTGAGTTCTGGTTATCTGCTTGAGCCGTATGCCATTGAGCATGTTATTTAACCTCTCTGAGCCACGGTTCTGTCATATGTAAAATGAAGGCAATAATAGTGATTATTTCAAAAGAACATTTTGAGAATTAAATACATGGATAGCTGGTTTAATAGAGTCTGAAATTAGTGGGCCACACATAAAAAACAGCTTATTTCTTTCTAAGCCCTGCCTTCATTCACGCCCTCATGAGTCTCAGCTTCCTATTTTGTAATCACATGCCCATCTCAAGGTCTTCAACCTTGATCAAATCTCCTAAGTCCCTTTTCCCATATAAGGTAACCTATATACAGGTTGCTGGGATTAATAAGTAGACACCTTTGGGGGGCCATTACCCTATCTACCGCACTCTCCAATTATCTTTTCCCCCTGTTCAAATAAACACAGGGAGCAGATCAACACGTGCCCTGCCTGAGAAGTTAAACCAAGAAGTAAGACACCAATCTTCCTTCATCCAGTGTCTCCCCATCTCTATGAGTGATTCTCTTCGAACGCTTTACATGGGGTGGGGGACAAACTCCCCTCTAGCTTCCCCCATGAAAAATGAGAGGGGAAAACCACATCGCCACCCTCCCAGGACTCCCTACTCTCATAAGATAAATTATTTGAATATCTAAACCAGCACTGTTCAACAGAAGTGCAATGCAAGACACGTGTAATTTTAAATTTTCTAGCAGTCACATTAAAACAAGTAAAAAGAAAAAGGTGAAATTATTTTTAATAGCAGGGTCTGGGCCTTAGTGATGGCTGGAGGTAGCTTCTGGAGGTGCGTCTGTAGCTCTTTGTTTTCGGTGTTCTTTATAACACAGGTGTGTTCCGTCACTTGTCTCTACCCTTTGCTTCCCGATGGCCCATTCCAGGCAATGGGAAAGCCTCGTCCACTTTGCTTTTAAACATGTGACGTGCTTAGCAGTGCACAGCACACAGTCCATATTCCATAAATGTTACTATTATCCTACCTAATGCCAGCTATGTCTGGACAGACACCCAGTAGGTGCCCAAAACAACTTGTTTGATGAATTGGCTTTTACTCAGTCCCCACGGTAGAACTTCCAAGTTCCATCAAGTCATGCCAATGCCAGGCCCAGGGTTAGGCACAAAGTAGTGGTCAGTGAGCATATCCCACTGCAGGACTGGTCCTGGACACTGACCACAGCAGGTGCTCAGCAAGAATATACTTTCACTTGGCAACAAGGTAGAAAATTCCATTTATAGTGTGGAAATGGAAGCTAGACCCTTCCTCAAAGCACAAAGCCACAGCCAACTGATGAATTCAGAAAGAAGAGGATAATGTGAAATGCCAAAGCTATGATAAGAGGCCTCTGAAAGGCCACCTCATCCACCCCCTTTGTTGTCCAGATAGGGAAGCTGAGGCTGAGGCCTGGAAACGGAAAGGAACTTGCAGACCCAGGAAGGGCAAACCAAGTCACCTGACACCAAACCAAGGGCTCCATTTGATATGAAGATTCAAAAACGCTTCCCAGGGCTTTTAGTGCAAAGGAAAAGCAATGTGCCAACGTGGGGGCAGAGGGGTCATGGGAAGTGGGTCTGAAGGCTCTCATCCTGACTCTGCCTCCAACTCCCCAGGAGGTCTTGAGAAGCTCCTTCCCACGGGAGTCCCCATCAGGTCCTAGAGGACACGGAGAACAGTCCAAGCAAATGAGATGCTACCGAGCTTCTACCAAGATTTTATTAAACCTCACAGACCATCTAGTCCAAGCTCCATTTTTCCTGAAGGGACTCAAGGAAGATCACCCAGCAAATTAGTGGCAGATCCTCGCTTAGAACCCAGAGTTCCAGGGCTCTTTCTTCTACACCAGGAAGCGTTTCCCCAGATGCCAGCACTCCCTTCCTCTCCATCCTACCTCTTTGCTTCTGAGCTATTGGACAGGGGCAATGACCCCTTCTTTGGAAGGCCGAACAGAAGTAAGAGGCATCTGGAGGAGGGGGAGGCACTCAGCTGAGTTTCCTAAAGAGGGTTCTGACAGTGGAGGAGATGAAGGAGGTTCAAGGGCTAGGCTGGGTAGGGAGCTGGCAACCAACACTCAGGCCTAGAGAAAATGCAAATGAATGAGCTAAGAAGGAGAAACGCAGAGACCTGAGGCTGGTTCCAAGCACGCGCGCACGCACACACGCACACATGCACACGCAGCCTCAGCCCCACATCCCACATCATTCAATCCCCCTGCGTGTTCTAAACCTAGATGATCAGATAATAAGAGGTTGAGTGGTATGCATAACATCAAGTTGATTAAATTTGTTTACTGATAATTCTTTCAGGTTCCCATGAATATAGTGTAATTTCCTTGCTGTATTTCAAACAGATTCGGGCTAATGCATTATTGACAGCACCCTTGCAGACCATCTCCACAATGTCATTCAGGATAATTAT
The DNA here is from genome assembly GCF_000696425.1 of Galeopterus variegatus. NCBI lineage: Eukaryota > Metazoa > Chordata > Mammalia > Dermoptera > Cynocephalidae > Galeopterus > Galeopterus variegatus. The sequence goes on from NW_007726508.1 coordinate 560,678, forward strand.
TTCACAACAGATTTCCAGGGCCTCTGGTTCCTGTTGGGATTCACTTGGGCATAAATTACAGAGCCGAATATTTAATCAGTGTCCCCATTAGAACCCTGTGGCTTATTTTTAGGAACTGAGGAGGGAGAGTGGGTCGGGGAGAGGATATTTGTATTATTACAGCATGAATACATTTCTTCTGTGCTGGGTGGGTTGTTATTTTTTTTTCCCCAAAGCTCAAGCAAGCTGAAAAGCAGCCTGAAGCATCCTTGCCTTTTTTAGAAATAAACACAAGCATTAATCTTTTGACTGCATTAAATTAAATATTAATGTTAACGGATCACATAATGCGAAGTTAAAAAAACGATTAACATTTACACCACATTCTCTCTCCGTGACTTTTCCATTATACAAATCAGCCCCTCTCTTAACTAATAAGACCTAAGCCATGGCACCTTGGAAAGGAAAGACCAGGAGGCAGGGGCTGGGTGATTGTTTTGGGCATTTTTTAAGAAAAACCTGGGGAAATGTGTTGATGGACCCAACACGCTCCATGCTCTGGTATTTCAGCCGTGACTCAGGTGTGATGTCCTTGCTCCCCTGCAAGGAATAATCTCAGGGCTAATTAGCAATGCCAAGGGGTGCCGTGCCGGGATTCAGCAGTGTTTGCATTTCTGGCTATTTGTATTGTTCAAGCAGCAGAATCGATCAAGCGGTGAGCCTGTGCCGGGTGCCCGCTCTGCAGCCAGCAACACCTCTGCTGTGGGCTCCCACTGCAGTCTGGCTTTGCCACCATCACGCTCCAGAAAATGATCACACCAGGCTGCCAGTGGCCTCCTCCTGCCTGCTCCAGCCACCTCTCCCCTGTCCTGCACAGACTGACCTCCTCTGTGGCCTGTGAGGTTGGCCACTGCTTCTCCTTTTCAAAAGGGCGTGCCCCTCAGTTGTTGAGGTTTCCTCTGACCCCTCTTTTCACTTGAGACTCTGTAGTACCCACTGCCTGGCCCCTCAGAGGCCACCAGGCAATGTGAGGGCTCCTCAGCCCTTTCTGCCTCCTCCTCCCCCTGCCCCTCCTCTTCCTTCTCTACCCTGACTGCTGATTCCAGCTCTGGCCTCCCCTGCACTGTGCCTCCCCCAATGCCCTATTCAGACTCATCGAGCATCCTAAGTCCCCTAGTTGTCCCCATCCAGGCTCCACCTGTAGCCCCAAGCTTCCTGCCCGACCATGGCCAGAGAGACCACTCCACCACATAGGCTGTTTCAGCTCCTGCTATAGCTCCCACCTGCCTCCAGGATAAAGTCTCCCCGAGGCCTGGGGGATAGAGGGCGCACCTTAACCAGCCCAACATTGAGCCCATCTAGGGTCTTGTAGCCACCCCCTGCCCTAAAGCCCCTGTTCTAGTCACATGACACTCCTCACTATGAAGTATTTCTATTTGCGGTAAGGAAAAATGAGGGCAGAGGACCTTTCAGCCTTCACAAAACATTACTGGGCACCTATATTTTCCATGGGGTGGGAGGTATCACGGAACCCACATCCTGGCTCCCCTCTCCGAGCAGGGAATTAATATCTCACTGCCTGGAGACCGCGCTATGCAAGAATAGAGATCCAGCCCACTGGCGCCCACCAGGAAAGCTTCTTGGGGGGTGGGGGGAATTGGAGGGGGCACTGGAGCTGAATCTAAGGGAATAATGGGATTTCCATAGGCAGAGGATGTGCTTTTTAGTCATTTATCTGACCTGATTGGCACTTGGTAATGAGAAGAGGAAATGGGACCAGGCCGTGGCAGAGCCTCTCCAGCATTCCAGAAGCATCTACTTCCTCCCAACAAGGAAGTAGCAGCAGCCCCAGCCTAAGGAAGTTCTACCTGAGAATTGCCAGCTCTAACAAATCCACATGTCAGGTCTGGGACCTGAGCTCTTTCAGCCCGGGTCAGGCAAGGACATCTCTCCGGGCCATTAGAGGGTGATGCCCGTTCCCTGCCCAGGTAATTAGCAACCAACAGTCTCTTTCCACCATTCACATTGCACAGGATTTGGAGCCAGCAAACTGAGTTCTATAATCCTGGCTCAGCCACTTACCAGCAACGTGATCTTCTGCAGGTTTTGGAAGAAAAGAGCTACCATTTTTTCACACACGATCCTCCTCACAGGCACAGAGGCAATCACGCAGGGAGAAGGGTGCTGTGCATGGGCAGCCCTGTCAATAAGGGTGACACTGGGCATCACCCCCCCCACCCTGGCACCTCTGGGGTCCTACACTCTGTCGTGGCAGTGCCCAGCTAGTGCCCACAGTGAGGCAAAGGCCCCGCTGACAGGCAGGCACAGAGCTGTGCTGCACGGCTTCCTCCTCGGCTCGAACACAGCCTGAGAGCCGGGGCCCCCTGCACCTACGAGTCTTCCCTTCCTTTGCAAGGTGCAGAGATGGGCCAGGAGAGCGGGGCCAGTCATGAGGGCATCATGGGGAACTTTACCCACATCAGCCACCACACACCCTCCCCTCCTCTCCCAGGGCACCGCGTGAGCCTGGCTCATCCTGGACTCGTAGCCTTGGCCAACAATATTCCAAGGATCAAAACATCAGAGGGTCAGACAGGACTTTGGTTCTTTGCTGTTGTTTGGCTTTGCTTTTGTTTTTTGAGTAAAAACCCTACCAGCACCAAGGAGATACATTGAAAAGCAGAGCTCGCTCCCACCCACCTCTAACCCTAGTCGCTAAGAAGCCCTTTCCAAGAGGCATTGCCTATAGCCAGAGATGCCTTACATTTATACAGATTTAGGTATATACCTTTTCCACACTGATTTCCACACAGTATATGTACTGTGGTGAAATCCCTGGAAATGAGCTATACTGTCAGAGCAGGCAAAGGGCCTTCTCGGCCCTTCTCCTCCCCACTGGATGCCCACATCATACAGAGTGGGGCCCAGTGGAGAGGCATGTCATAACCCAAGCGTGTCCCCAGAAAGGCAGCATGGCAGCTCTCCCTCTGCCCTGCAACCCTGGCTCTGACTCACTGGCTCCCTTGACAGCTGGACTCTGCCCTTGGCCTGACCTTGTTGACCAGCTGCCTTCAAAGTCAGGAATAGGTCCAGTCATCACCCCCTCTCCCAGGCAGCCCATCGTTCCCATCTCAAGATCTGGGCCTCAACTCCCAGGAGTCCCAGTCCCTTTCTCAACACAACAGGAGGCACAGAAGTACCAGTCAATTCAGAAATATGCTAGAAATATACCAGACAAGGTTTCAGCATCATCATGAGCCATGAATGGGGATGCTTTAGATCTCTCCTATTTTTTATGCACATACACTCTTTGGCTACCCTGCATCTGAGTCTTTGTGCTATGTACTATCCCACTGTATAAGCCTTCAGGAGGCAGAGCCCTCCTCCAAATACAGAAAACAATACAGGCCTGACACTTGTTTAAAATTTCCCTACTCCTCTTCATGGCTAGAGTCCAGCATGTCACCAAAGAAGACCCAACCAGATACCCAGGACTTATACATCACATGCAGAGGCAGGGTCAGGAGAGGATGCATCCCAGCAGTAGAGGCAACACCCATATCCCCAGAGCGTCAGGGCGTGGTCCCAGTGCACCTCCAGTGAGGATGGAGCTAACATGAGCTCCACACCAAGCCTTCTCCACGGCCGGTTCAGACTGTGGTCCTGGGGCCTCGCCACCTCATCCTGGTTGCCCGGCTTCTCCACTGATGCTCTGAGCTACTTATTTGCTAAAGTAGCAAATTCCTTTAATATTTAAATCAGCCAGAGTCAATTTCTGTTGCTGGCAACAATGAGTTTGGTTTGGACTAACGCTCACCCCAACGTCACAAAGTCCACTGAAGCCGAGAGGAACTTTTGTCCTGAATGTCGTGTTCACCCCCATGTCATGAGAGTGGGGGAGCCATCCCTGGAGGATTCTAGGGCCTTTGATTTACCTTATTGTTTATAGTAATACCTTATGCTTAAGCACCCGTTACATTCTTTTAACTGTCCCATCCACTATCCAACCTCCCTGGCACAACCCACAGGTAAGTTAGACAGGACAGGTCCTTGTTATTGGCAGGTGAGGTTGAGAAAGACCAAGGGAGAGGAACGCATGAAGACTGGAACTCAGGACACTTGGTATTTTTTATTATCATTTTTATTAACAGGAATAATAAAAGCCACCATTTGTCAAGGCTCAGCTATTTGCCAGTACTGTGCTATACACTTCATGTACATCATGTAACCCTGCAATGTAGATATTTTGGTCCCCATTCTAGTAATAAGGAAACTAGCTCAGAGAGATTAGGAAAAGTGCCTAAGGGCATCCAACTGCTAGTACACAGCAAGGACTTGAATCCAGGTCTGTCTGGCTCCAAAGCCAGAATTCTTAGCCATCGTATGAAATGACTTCCCACTGTTGGCCAGTGGCCAGCTCTCTGGACAAGCCATGCAAGTCCCTCTAGCCAGGATCGCCAGCTGCAAAGTGAGTACCCTGACTGCAAACACTGAAGTTTAGATTCTCCAGAAGAAAACCGAGTTCCCTCAAGACAAGTTTCTCCGGAGCCAAACTCTGGTGGGGGAAGTAATTTAATTAGAATGCAGGTCTCCTGAAGCCCAGCACCAAGGCCCACTGGACAAGCTCACATCCAGCCAAACAGGGAGTGCTGATTTTGCAGCCTCATCATTAGTAAGTCCTTTCTCCTGCTCTTTGGGCAGTTGTGGAGGCAGGGTGGCTGGTGGACAGGTGGGCATTGCCATCTTATTTACTTGGATGCTGATTCACTCCACCTAATTGGGAAGGATTCTAATGATGAAACCCTGGGAAGTAAGTCCTGGAGGCTGGTTGAATCTGCATGCGTGACTGCGCCTTCCCCTGCCTTGCCCTGGGGGCAGTGCAGAAGGAAGCACAGAGCAAGGGGAGGGTTGGCCAAAGAGAGGGTAGGTCTCTGCCCCTCAGGGGAGGGAGGGGGTGGCGGCCCTGCTAGGTAGCAAGGAGGGGGTCTGGGTTCTCGGCAGCTCAGCTGGGGGCCCAGAGAGCTGACTCTGCCCTTTCAGGGCACTCAGAGAAGGTGGAGCCACACACCCACCCAGCCCAGCAGGACCAGTTAGAGCATTTACAGCAGATCACGTACCTTCCCAGCTCCATCTTGCTGAGTTTGCTAAAGGAGCCCTATGACATTACATAGATTAATACTCCAATGAGCAAATTAATCCTTCGAATTTCACTCACTACCTGTGTCTTATAAATTTTAATTGGCTCTAAACTGCCACCTGAATTGATATGAGAGCATAGTGACGCAAGGGGAGACATCAGAAACAGCACCAGCCACACACACTGTAGCTTCTAGAAGGAGGGGGCTCCATACTCCAGGTGCCAAAGGGGTGAGGGAAGAAAAAAGCATCTTTCGGGTGCCTGGCCCAGTATTTCCATCTGCATCCCAGAGGGTGGCAGGAAAGATGAAGGGGCGACCTTTGGCCTCCTCCCTTCTTCCTCTGCCTGTCAGTTGTTCCAGTCCCACGTTAACTCAACACCAAGACAAGCTTTGGCTGAGCACTTGGTAAGTGCCCCATCCTGGGCTGGGCGACGGGGAGTCAATGTGTTTAGAAATCATTTGGTTGCAAGAAATAGAAACCCAGTCAAACAAGCCTGGGTAAAAGTAGAGGCAGCATTGTGGTGAAGACACCCAGGTGTCACAGAGAAAGGAGGGTCTCACGGGGCCTGGAAGGTGATCGGGGCCCTATTCTCTCTGCTTCTGTCACTTTCAAGGGTGGAGGGCTCTTCCTTTCTCTTTGTTGCCCTCTCTCTCCACAGACAGGCTTTTCAGCTTCCTGTACACAGCCTTTAAAGCCACCCAAACATGGCAGTCTCAGGCTACATCCCTGAGCCCAGTGACCTTCCAACTCAGCTCCACCCACAGACTGTCCTTGACCTTGGGCACCCAGCACGTTCTGCACTTTTAGAATGCTCTGCTCTGGTTTTCCTCTGGCCACACCCCTCTCTCTCCAGGAGGTGACAAATCCGCAGATCCAAGGGGATATGCCCACAAAGACCATGGTCTCCTTCCAGACCAGCACTGTCCAACAGAACTTTCTGCAGTGATACAGAAGTTCCATACGTGCACCGTCTAAGGGTAGCCACTGCCTACACGTGGCAGCGGAGCCCCTGAAATGTGGCTACTACTGCTGAAGAACTAATTTATTTTATTTTATTTTCATTCATTTTACCCCCAAGTTGTCTCACAGCCCTACTGGACTTCTGTAATCCCATCCCACCCCCCAGCAGTCCTCGAGTCTCTCCTTCCTGATATAAAATATCAAGGGACCCTCTACCACCTGTATGTCAGAATGAAGTCCAACTTTCCAGCCTCCCAGTCAAGGTTTCGGGAATCCTGCTCCATCTCCACCGCACACAGATGTGCAGCAACGTCTGCACCCTTCTCCCCGCTGTCAACCAGCCTGGCCTCCTGTGCCTCTGTGTCTTGCGGAGACCATTTCGTCTGGGGTGCTAGAAAACCTTCGCTCCAGTGCTAGAAAACTAACCATCTTGCAAGCCCCACATGAATTGTCACCCTCCTGTGATTTTCCCTGACCCCGTTCTCTTCTCTCCTGGTTGGCCACACCTTCCTCAGTGCCCAGATACCAAGCCTGGCCCTATAGAAGCTTTGGCCAGTCCTGCACACGTGTAAACTTAACACTGAGATGACATTCATATCACTACTCTTTTAAATATTAAATCTACACAAGGTTCCCTATACATCTCTGGAGGCTTCTGAAAAAGAGTAGTTTGTCATTTGGCCGAGGTGTGGCTTTGAATCTCATTCTGGAGGGCTGGTGGGCACGGGGAGGTATGCAGCTGATTCCTGAGCCCAACTGGCCACTTGACATCCACATCTCATCACATGTTGGTTTAGTCATTATTTATGAGATAAAGTGATTTTTAGTGGAAAAAAATCTTTATTTGTGGGGAAAAAAATGCTCCTCTCAGTCAATGCCAGCCAAAAAGAACTCTGTGGCAGTGGTGCATATAAATTTAGATACAAATCAAGACAGTCTGGGGATGTAAACTTCTAAATCCCACGAGCCCATGCAGTGGTTCTCAGAATGTAAAGTCCACTCTGGAGCGTCAGTATTCTCTGGGAACCTGTTAGACATGCCAATTATCAGCCCTCCCCAGACCTGCTGAAGCAGAGACTCCAGGGTGGGGCCCAGCACCCTGTGTTATAACAAGCTTTGCAGGTGCTTCTGGCACCCTGGTCTAGACGTGCGTTATGACAGTCCTGCAGGTGGCGGTTCTACATTCTCAGCCCAGTGCTCTCACGCGAGGGGCCTCCCACAGCTCAGCGTGCATGTGCTGGGAGCATGGACAAAGGCCTGCGTCAGTGCACAGAGAGCTAAAAACAAATAGGGAGAAATGGAGCATCGAAATACAAAAGAAACTCGGAGAACTTCTTGTTAGGCATTCATTCAGACCTTCTGATCCATGAGGGGGAAGAGAAGGCGTGAAAGGACAACGGAGGTGTTATAGACACCTCTCCCCAACTCAGACCTCGTCACCCATCCCCCACCCCCACCCCACCCCTGTGCTGAGACCTGGGTGGCAACCCTTCGCCACTCAGCCATTCCATCCTCAGTCCCAGTCAAAAATTCTCATCCCAAACAGCTTCCTCAAACCCCAGAAGCAATGGAGTGCTTGGTCCTAAATGGCCTGTGCAGGGCCCATAAATTAATTACTTAATATCATTTACAGAAGGCCAGTTGGTCTCAAGATGAATGGAGCTAATGCTGTTCTTGGCATCCAACTTAAAGATTCAAGGCGCCAGAAGTACAAAGGAAGGCTTCTTTCAACTTCCAGACTAGGCTGCTGAACAAAACTGGAAGGATGGAATGGGGGCCCTATTCAAAGAAGGGATAATGGTTTCTTTGAAATATTAATCTCAATATTCACGTGGCGTTAAAATATATGTTTGAGATCTCAAGAATGAGATGTTCATAAATAGATAAGCTCTAAGTGGATGATTTTTTAGCCTTGCTTTTCCTTTACCGAAATATAATTAACACTTCCTGAAACCAGCTAGCTTGGAATAATTTAGTTCAATTGTAAGTATGCAAAACACTTAACAATTAGCTCCATGAAATGAGACCAGCAAGCACGGAGCCGACTTCATTAATGCCCTAAGTGCATATACCCTATTATAAGAGCTTTCAGAAATATTGTATAAATCTGAAATGCCCTCACAGAATGGAACAAGGAGGGAGTTTCCGATTATTTCCATTCATTTGAAAGCTACATCTCATAAATGCAGCAGTCGGAAGGATGATGGCAATTGGTTTTAATATTTTCACAGCCGCATCCGAGGCGGTAAAAAGAAAAGAAACCGAGGTATTGTAATGGGGTCTTTAAAGACAGCATGATTTAATCTTCCATAAAGAGGAGGAGCTTGGGCAGAGGGAATGCTCGCAGCTGTCAGAGTCGGGTGCCCCAGGTTCAGGTTTGGGTTCAGCTACACGGCCTCACACATGTCCTTCGCACGGCTGAGCTTTCTCGTCTGTAAAATGGGGTTAAGCAGGGTTGCCACTTAAACAAGTTACCATCAGCATAGCAGGGACCCGACCAGTCTGAATGGTCGCTGGCAGCCAACGACCTTGCCTGTGTGTCCTGGTTGAACATTGCACAGAGCAGCAGAATAACAACTTCCCCCAGAGACCTGTTGAGAGCATTGCAGGAGGTAAGGAATGAACAGGGCTTCAAAAGTGGGGAGTCTCTATTCAAGTGTGGGAGATTTGGATAAAAATGAAGCCTGGGGCAAAGACTTCGTGAGGTTGCGATCAACTCAGGCTACTTCTATTTCCCAAAGCTCTGAGTAGAGTGAAAAGTGAAGAATTGCCAAAGCCAGAATGCAAGCAAACAAAATGTGGAGAATTTTTAATGGGCACATTTACCAAAATCTTTTTAACCCACCTACCCAAAACAAAGTGTAATGCAATGCGATTTTGCTGGCTGTCAAGGGCGCTACTGGTGGTGAGGGCCAGGACTGAGGCACGAGTTCAAAAGCCCGAGGTGCACACCTTCTTTCAGTCCTGCCAGCGGGCTCTGTGACTGTAACTGTGATCTCATGGGTGATGACATTGAAAGTTCACATCTGGACTGAACCAAATGTCCCGCCCATTCCCCTGTGGGATGGGCCTCAGGTGAGGACGGTCATACACCTGGGCCCCCCAAACCGAGGAAGATACCACCTCTGGAAAGCCCTGGCTGACAGAGAGTTCATCCCCACTACCTGGTCCTAATTCTGTTTTTGAAACTGCTGGACAGGCTGGCTGCACCCAGGAGAGCCCCAGAGGCAAGAGACCCTGAATGTAACCCACAGAGTCTGCTTTTACCAGACATAAGGGCTCTCCTGGGTATGTGCATCTCAGTCAGGCAGGAAGAAGTAGGTAGCAACATTAATGGGGTTAGAATCTACTGAGTAATAAGCCGTGTCAACTACAGTCTTGTGCCCCATAATGACGTTTCGGTCAACAGCATATATGATGGTCCCACAAGATTATAATGGAGCTGAAAAATTCCTTTTCTATGTTTAGATATATTTAGATATACAAATACTACTGTGTTACAATTGCATATGGTATTCAGTACAGTAACGTGCTGCACAGGTTTGCAGCCTAGGAGCCATAGGCTGTACCATATAGCCTAGATGTGTAGCTGGCTATACCACCTAGGTTTGCATAAGTTCACTCTTATGTTCTCACAACGATGAAATGACGAATTATTCAGAATGTATCCCCAGCGTTAAGCAGTGCATTACTGTACTCTGTGTGTTAAACTCTCTGCTTTACAGAGAAGAAAACCGAGAGAGGCGGCAGGTGACTGGCCCAGCATCATACCGCTGATGAGCAGCAGAGCTGGGATGCTGCTCGGCTTGTCTATCTCCAAGCCCACGCTCCCCACATCCACTCATCCTGCTGCTTACAGAAACACATCTAGGCGGAAACTTAGCACAGTACCTAGCCTGGTGGAGGTACTGATAAATGCCTGAGGAATTTGGATAGAAAATATTCAGTCAGGATCTTGTATTCATTTCCTTCCGCTGCAGTAACAAATTAACACAAATTTAGTGGCTTAAAAATGCCACAAATTGATTATCTTACAGTCCGGGAGGTCAGAAGTCCAATATGTGTCAGCAAGGCTGCATTCCTTGCAGAAGCTCTGGGGGAGACTCTGTTCCTTTGCCTTTTCTGGCTTCTAGAGGCTGCCTGCGTTCCTTGGTTCATGGCCTCTTCCTCCATCTTCAAAGCCAGCAGCAAACCATTTTCAAACCTCTTTCTCTCTCTCTGACCTTGACCTCCGTCATCACATCTCCTTCTCTAACTCTGTCCTTCTTGCTTCCTTCTTATAAGGACACTTGTGATCACATCGTGGCCCACCCAGACAGTCCAGGATAATCTCCCAGTCTCAAAATCCTGAAATTAAATGTCCTCCACGTAGTCCCTTTTGCCATATAGGGAGCATATTCACAGGGTCCCGAATTAGGACCGGGACATTTTGGTGGTCCAATATTCAACCACAGTCCTTAATAAATGAAATCGTAATAGCCATGCCTTCTTTAGAAATTAGCCAAAAGCTATAACATATAGTCACAACAAACTTCATTTCAGATTTTCAGAATAAGACTCAGCATCAGATATTGGTAATTTACTGGCTAACGCTTACATACTTAGTATCATAAGTACCTTCTAAGGATTGTGTCATTTCATTGTAAAAAAATGCCCTGTGATTCAGATATTATCATCCCCAATTTACAAAGTAGAAACTAGGCTTCAACAATGGCATGACTTGCTCACAGCCACACTTAGTAAACGGTGGAGCTGGATTTGACCCTGGGCTGTCTGAGGCTGGACTGGCCACCCTGTCAGGAATTGTTTCAGGGATTATTGCCATCAGACAAGCAACCTATGCATGGAAGAGAAAGGGCTCTGGAAGATATATAAACATGGTCTCAATATTAAAGAGAAGCACAGGAAAAATATGCTTGGGGCCAAATCCTGGTTCTGCCATTTGGGCCTAAATTTCCTCATCTGTAAAATGGGATTAATAACGGCCACCTCCCTGCGTTGGCATGGAGGTTAAAATGAGATAATGCGATTATCATGTAAGTAACAGTGTTCCCAAAGGCCAGGCATGGCCTCCTGAGTCACAGCGCTGGGACTGATGCTGGTCAACCTTGTGCTCCTCCCTTCTGCTGTCTGGACCCGAGTCTCAACCCATGCACGTGAACAAGGTGGACGAAATGCTGTCACTCTGCCTTTCTGGGAGAAGGTCTTACAGGCTTCCTGTGACTCCAGACCAAAGACCTCTAGAGCGCAGCTTTCCAACAATGCCAGCATTCTCATTTCTCTGGCCCCAGGGCAGCCTCAGGATGGATGGGAATGTGTAAAAAGGTCTTAAAGAATCTTGCTCAGAACCACTTTCCACAGATGCCCTTCAAGCCTCTGCAGCAGAATCGTTTATCAGGCGCATGGAAACACAGCAGAGACTACAGGGTCTGGAGCCCGGTCCCAAACTGTGTTTCACATGTGGATTAATGATTGGTGGGATCAGCCAGGAAAGGCTGCTTGAGCAGCTTGGCACTAACGTCATCAGGCAGCTCCTTTGTCCCTGGGATGAGAAGCTCCACCCCTCCCTGCTTCCCACCCTGGGGAGAGCTCCACAGCCCGACTGCTGTGCCTAAATGCAGCGTGACTGGCGGGCATCGCAGTGGGAGACCAAGCCACACCCTCGTCAAGAGCTCCCCACCCCCCAAGGCCTGGCCCTTGCAGAACAGCAGGACAGAGGTGGGGCAGTGGCCTTGTGTGCAGGTACATGGCTCTCGACTGTCTGCCCTGCCACTAATGGACTCTGTGACCTTAAGTAAGTCACTACCTTCTCTGTGCCTCAATTTCATCAACTATAAAATGGAGGAAATAATGTACCTATTTCATAGGGTTACTGTGAACATTAAATGAATTAAAATATATAAGGTGCTCAGAAGAATCCCTGCCAAGAGTAAGTGCTATACAAGTATATCATTATTAGCTACTATCTTAGCAGAACTTTGCTCCAAGTCCCCTGACTCCTCTATTAGTGCTCTTTCTGTGACATCAAAGCTACCTCCTCTGCTCTGACATTGATGTCTTCTCTCCCAGCCAAAATGGGAATCCCAAGCCAGGGGGGACCCTGAGGGCTTCTCTCATTCTCCCAACCTCTCCAAAACAGGCCTGGCTCCTGTACCGCACACTCTCACTGGAGGTTTCTGGATTCGTTCTAACATGAGGAGTTAGTCATGATGACCTAGGAGTTTAAAACTAGCAACCAAAAGCTCCTTCTCTACCCGTGAAGAAGGCAGCCAGGCAGAGGGGAGAAGGCTCTCGCCCTGGTTCCGGATCTGGAAAGCTGCCGAGCCAGTGCCTGATGGGGTTATAAGCCTCCCAGATTCAGGGAGCCAGCAGGAAGGCTGTCCCTCGCCCTCCAGCCACCTGATCCTGCCAAGTGCTAAGACGTGGCTGCCATGTGGTCCCAACACAGCTGCCCATCAAGGAAGCAGGAGGCCTGTATGGATTGGGTAGGACCCCACTGACCATTGTGATAGCCAGTTAAGGACAGGCACCTTGTCACTTTGCCCACTAAAAGGCCTAAGTCTGTCTAACTCTAACTCTAACTCTGTCTCTCTCACACACACTGCATGTTCTTCAGTAAGGACATGACCCAACAACATGAGAGGCGTCCACGGAGCACAGAGGATATAGTTGGCAGGGGCAGCCGTTTGTCTGCGGGTTGCTTCAAGTCCTTCATTTCTAAGGCTTCATTTCTGCTTCCTGGTCTCACTCCTGCTCCTCCCTGCATGGTGCTCCCCGTCTCAGGGTCACAAAGACACTCGGCCTCCACGTCATCACACTGGGTTTGTGTCTGGGAGCTCTGGGGGCAGAGCAGAAATGAAGCCCTGGAAATGAAGGAGGAAGGAGGGAGGGGCACGTCCAAGAACCCCACTCCCCACCACCCTTTCAGGACTCAAAGTAACCAGCTGAGGCTAAGGACATGAGACCACCCCATAGCCAGTAAAGATCCTTTTTTACCCAGAATTTTTGTATTGCATGAAAAGAGACCAATAGGCCTGGGCTCAAATTCAGATTGCATCACTTACTAGCTGGGTGACCTTCTACAAGAAACTTAACCTCTCTGAACTTCAGTTTCCTTATCTGTCAAATGGGCTAAAAAAGGAAGTTCTCTCACAGGGTCGTTCTGAGGATTCAAAAGGATAAATATCTATGAAACCCTTAGTTAGTGTGGTCTCTGGTCTACACTTAGCTTGCAGCAATGGTGGTCATTGTCCCCTATTTTATCCTCAGTACCCAAGACAGCCTTGGCATCCAGTAAGCACTCAATAAGTACCTGATGAATGAATGACTGTGTCTTCATTTGTGTAGTGGTAGTAATCAGGTCCATTTTTCCTGGCAAGGTTATGAGGATTAAATGAGATTCCGTGTGTAGAATGTTGAGCACAGTGCCTGGCACGTGGGAGGTGCTCAGGAAATGGTATTATGAGATTCTTGGTTGGTGGGGATAGTGTCTGCCACAGTGCTCTCCTTCCCTCAGGGGCTCGCAATGGCATGAATTAGGATAGGAACCCACCAGCCAGTGGTGGTCTTCTCGTCCTCCCCAACAGCACAGTCTCTCTGCTCAGAGCCTTCAGAGGCAACCGCCCAGTCTGAGAAAATCAGACCTCAAGAAACTGAGCCTGGGAAGCCCTGCAGCCAGTTCTGCCTCCTGCACATGGTCTGGAGTGAGGCGAACGTCCTCAGCCGACCCTGGGTCTATGGCAGATGTGTTTAGAAGTACTTGCCCTGCCCACGGCCCCAGCAGAAGGGGCAGCCCTAGGTAGCCTTGGTTGGACCACACACTCTCCCCTGATTGGATCAGAGATGGATACCTGATTTCAGGACACAAAAGCAGACAAAGATTACCCAAGAAGATGGCTACTCAGAGGAGGAATGCTGGCAGTAGCTGGTGGCCATCTACTGCAACACCACCCAGTCCACCGGCCATCGTCAAGGCCACGGGCAACCTGCAGATTCACTCTGCCAACCCCTCCCACACTGACAATGCCAGGCAGCTGTTGTGATGTCTTGCGCATCTGAGGGGCAGGGCCTACTCCCTGAGGACCTGTTCAGCATCATCCAGAGGCTCTGGGCTGACCCTGGAACTACCAACTCAACAGCCCAGCCACTGACTACCTGAACAACCTTGAGCACATCTCAGACTGACCATATCCCCTGACTACAGGACGCTACAGACCCCTGTGGAGACTGTGGGCATTGTGAAGACACACTTCTGAGCCTGCACTTCAAGATGTTTGCTGTGGACAGTCAGTGGTCTGAGCTGGATTGATCCATTGCTTTGAGGGTATCACAGCCATCTCTTCTGTAGCCGTGGGCATCTGTAGCCTGGCGCTAACTGTGGCCAAGATGAGCCACATGTTCAAGAGTGCGAAGCTGTTTGACAGCATCTGCATCACATGGTCATGGACACATCCATCCTCCTCCTCCTCAGCAAGAAGTATGTGTTCTGCTTCTGTGAGTACATGGGGGCCAGCAGGTATGACGAGGTCGCCCACTGCATCCAGAGGAAAAAGCACAAAAAACGTGAAACGACACCATTCCTGGAGACCACAGACCACCTGCTCATTCTTGTAGCTCTTTTTAAAAGATGAAAGTAAAGGAAAAAGAAAAAAGAGGAGAAAATTGCAAACCTAGAAAACATTTTAGAGAAAAACTAAAACTGTCAGATCCTCACCAGCACCCACCCAACCCCCCCTTTCCAATGGTTCCATGCCTTTGAGTGTGTCTGTGTGTTTATACCCATCCTCTGCCAGCCACCCCTGTGTGGCAGCACAAAGATGAAAGTAAAGGAAAAAGAAAAAAGAGGAGAAAATTGCAAACCTAGAAAACATTTTAGAGAAAAACTATTTAAAACTGTCAGATCCTCACCGGCACCCACCCAACCCCCCCTTCCAATGGTTCCAGGCCTTTGAGTGTGTCTGTGTGTTTATACCCATCCTCTGCCAGCCACCCCTGTGTGGCAGCACCTCTGCCCTGCCCTCCAAAGACTGGGTCCCAAAGGCTATTCTAGACAACTGCCAGTGGCGCTGAGGGCTGCCTCACAGCGGCCCTGGACCAGGACTCCATTAACCTAAATGCAGCTCCTTAGCGCTGACCTAGGAACGCTGCTGCCTACTGAGGACCAGTCCCTCGTGCCCTCATGCCCTCGCCCAGGCCTGGGTCTTTCAGTGTTGAATACTTCCTTGCTTTTTTTCACATGTTTTATGGAATAATTTACCTGGTTTAAGATTATAAAATGTAGAATGAAGAAGAAGGAATCTGAACCAAGTAAGAAGATGCTGTGGTTTGAATATGTCCCCCAAAGTTCATGAATAATTTACCTGGTTTAAGATTATAAAATGTAGAATGAAAAAGAAGGAATCTGAACCAAGTAAGAAGATGCTGTGGTTTGAATATGTCCCCCAAAGTTCATGTGTTGGAAACCTAATTGCCATTGTAATAGTATTAAGAGGCAGGGCCTGTAAGAGGTGATTAGGCCAAGAGGGTTCTGCCCCATGAAAGGATTAATGTCATTATCACAGGAGTGGGTTCCTGATAAAAGGATGAGTCCACCCAATTTTCTCTCTCTGTCTCACATGCTGGATTCCACCTTCTGCCCTTCTGCCATGGGAGGACCCTTGCCAGATGCTGGCACCATGCTCTTGGACTTCCCAGCCTCCGGAACCATGAGAAATAAATTTCTTTTCTTTATAAATTACCCAGGCTATGGTATTCTGTTATTGCAACACAAAACAGGCTAAGACAGATGGTGATGGGCATTTGGGCTTGTGCGGAGTCATGGCCACAGCTGGCCCTGTAGCAAACCAAGTCACTGCAAACAGCAGCTGGAGAAAGGGACATACAGAGCAGAGAAGCCTGAGCGAGCAGAGGAATCCTGCCTGCAGAGAGGAAAATGAGCCAGAGGTTCAGAAAGAGGCAAAGAGCAAAGTTTACACAGCCCAAGAGAGAGGGGAGACTGAAGACAGAGACAGAGAGAAGCTACCTCACTCTCTGATGGCCTCCAAAATCTGGTTCCCATAAGGCAGCTGGCCTTACTTTTAACCTAGAGACCTTTGTCCTACTCCAATAACCATGCACTGCCCAACCCCCAGTGCATGAGCTGGCCCAAACAGGTTGTGTTCTGTGCAACCGATGATCCCCGCCTACAACAGTGGGCATGGTGCTTCCCATGGGGTATCTACCAAGGAACAGGTGCATCTTTCAAGGCCTCTTGGCCCTGATACATGGGATATGACTCCACGCTGTCTAAATGTCCTTCCCAAGGGCCCAAGCCCCACATGCCTGCAAAGAGCTCCCCAAACTCCTAGGTGAGTCTGCAGATTAGGCTGCCACAGAATTCAGGTTGTCATGGCGCAGCTGTCTTTGAGGATGAGAGAAGAGATCTCTAAAATATGCCTGAAGTTACTGACCTTCACTGAAGAAGTTTCAATCCATCTTGAAGGATTGTTTGTTTTGGTTGTCTAGAACTCAAAGAGCTTCTTCAACCAAATAAATATATAACATTTCAAGGTGACTGCATCATTAGACAAGCAGGCCATTTGGAATCAAAAGACTGGGGTTTAAATTCTGGGTCTGCTACTGACCAGCTCTGTGACCTCAGGAAAATTACCTAACCTCTCTGTTGCTCAGATTTCTCATACTTTATGGAGATAGAATCTGACTGATATGGTTTGGAAAATATTTATCAAAATAATGCATCTAATGTAAAATATTGGAAGAGGTTGTCTGTCCACCTGCCTGCCTTTCTTTCACTATAAATAACCAGCAACCAGTAGGGACTAAATAAGTGTTGTAATAGGCAGATCACATTTAGAGCACAATGAGATATATTTTATAAAACATTTTCTCTTTATGCAAGAGCAAATAATATTTTCTAATTTGTAAAAAAATAAAGTGTTGTGATGGCAGGGAAGAAGTTGAGCTGGTTGGTTGGTTGGTTGTTTGGTTGGTTGGTTGGTTGATTGGTTTTAAGAAACCCATTAATGACAGAGGAGAAACCCACTGAAATAAAAGAAATTCAGATAGAAGTATGAGTAATGTCTTACTCTTTCATAGGAGGTGATCTTTTCTCAACACTTTCATAAATAATGTCTCATGTGCTCATCACAACCACTCTGGAGAGACACAGCTACTATCCCAAATCACAGATACAACATTGGATTCCTGGTCTTCTTTTCCATCACTCACCAGGATGACCCAATTCTCCTTTGCAGGAGGTGCCAGAAGGGAACCCTGAGTAGACTCAGGTAGACCAGTTGTTCCTGTCCTGAGCACTGTCTCTTTACTGATTTGGGGGCTATAAGGAGGTTCCCGAGCCTTGCAGCTGCTTCCTTTTGCCCCCAGATGGTAAGATGGGGTTCTGAATAGGTCTAGGGCCAGGAGGACCTAAATCTGTAGATCTCAGAAAGCCAGGCTGGGTGCCTCTGCCCAATGAAATAATTTCTGCCAACCCCAATCCTCTCTCAAATGGACACAGTTCCGAGACTTCCCATCCTGGGGGGTGCCCCACCCTGTCTGTGTAACACAGTATGGCCCAGAATTATATACCCCATAGTCTGATGCATAGTCTTAATTATTTCTGTTGGTCAGCCTTCTACCACACATAGATTGGAAGCACCCAGGAATTAAAATGGGATCCCTAGAGTTGACTGACTGCCCATGTTCAACGCTTGTCCCTGTCACTCTGTGCTGTATGACAACGGACACTTTGCTTACCCTCCCTGAGCATGTTTCCTCTGCCGAAATAGTACCAATCTCATCAGGCAGTTGTGAGGATGAAGTGAAATAATTCGGAGGTGTGCAGGTGGCTGGCTGTCATGTCCAGTACCATCAAACGCGCATATCACAGACCTGCTTGCAGCTTCCACTAGACCACAAACACCTTGAGAACAGAAGCTGCGTCTTATTCATTCTGCTGTCCTCCAGTTCCCAGTGCAGGCTCTGACATAGACTGGAAGAATGAAGGAACAGATGAACGTTTTTCTTACAGCACATGCAGCTCTGGTTATCATGAAAATGCATTCTGTGAGTTCCCACCAGTCAGTCACCCGGGAGAGCCAGGGGCCTAGGCACGGGCTTGGGACCAGCACTTTTACCAAACAGAGATGGAGCACACCACTGTGGATAATGCACATGTAGAAGATCTGGGGCCAGGGCCAGTGGGCGTTTCCTCTGAGCCCCAAGAACAGTGTCTCAGCTGGGACACTGGCTCCCCACCAGTCTCTCCTAAAATGCACACACACACATACACACACACGCACACACACAAAACTAGGCCAGGGAAGAAAGTCACCAAGCTGGTCTCACCTAGAAGGTCCCAATCCTCCTGGACAGTTGGGTAAAGGCCAGGAGTTGTGGGGAGCAGGGTCAGGCAGGAACCTATAGGGATACCTTGGGGTCCTTTTCCTGAGGGTGTGTCCTGCTGTGTGCAAAATGTCAATGCCAACAGAGATGGATCCAACCAGGCTGCCCATTCAAAGGACCAGATGGAATCTGGAAGCCAGATCTGGAGCAAACTCATGAACCAAGAAAGCAAAGGGAAGTCAAGGATCAAGGAGAGTCAGAATTCAGAACAAAATGTGAGCTAGAGGAAGGATCAGGGCCAGGGTACAGGGGCTGCCCTGGGGTAGCTGCCTTACTCCAAATAGTCTTCCATCCTCAGAGGGTTCCACCAGGCCACATCCAATAGCAGAGATATCACCGTTTTCACCTACTGGTCACATGATGCCAAAGTGAAAAGATACTATGCAATCAGCCATCCACCCCATCGCTAACCCTGCAGTCAGATGGAGGGCAGGGGTGAAGGTTTGCTGAGGAGGAGTCAGCCACAACTTGCACCTGGAGGACTGGGAGGAGAGAGGTGCCAGGAACAGAGATGGAACCAGCCCATTCCTTACCACTCCCTCTCCTGCATGTCAGAGCCCAGGAACATAGAACTGCTCCGAGTTCTCAGCATATCCAGACTATTCCATGCCTTTGCTCTCACTGTTCCCTTTCCCAAGATTCCCTGTTTACATTTCTTACCTTGCTAGTTATCGCAATGCAAGAGTGAGCTCAGAGGTCATCCCCCCAGGAAGCCTTTCCTGCGTGTCCAGGAAAGGTTGAGTGTCCATCCCCTGTGCTTACCTTACCTCTTACTGTTTCACACTGAGAGGCTCTCCTTGGGTCTGTGGCCCCCACTGGGCCAAGAGCCCCTTGAGGGCAGCAACATGTTTGGTTGTCTTTGGACCCCCAGCACCTATCACAGGGCTAGGTGTATAGTAACTGCTCAATCAAGTGCTGTGGAGCAAGTTCTTACTATAGAGAAAACACTGGCTTGGACTGTGGGAGAGGAAAGGGAAGGAGAGATGACGAGGATTAATATGAGCAGATAAAAATTTGGTGGGATGTCCAAGTGGAGACAGAGCTGCAGAGAGCTCAGGGCTGGTGAGGGAGGCTTGGGGGTCTCCCACATGGTGGTGATAATTAGAGGCATGGAAGTAATTTAAGCTCTTTGGGTTGGGAGGTGACTTGGGGATAGGAGGAAAGGGGAAGAGGACAAAGACCCAATGATGTTTCTAAAAGTGTTCCAGTCATAGACAAACCTATCAATTGGGATTTTTACTGTTGCCCCAGGATTGGACACTGGGGCACATGGCTAAGGGCAAAGAGGTGCTTACTGTCACACATGTAAAGAGCCACCTGAAGCAGATGTCTCCCCAAGTGTTTCATCAAGATGAAATTGAGCCAGCCCCTCTAGTACCAGGCCCCACCCCAAACCCTCACACACATACACACACACACATGCACTCACAGTCTCCATGAAAGACTCGGGAAGGGAAAATTGGTCTTGTGGAGAGCACCTTGTTTTGAGGAGAGGGGCTCCAAGAGAATCACTTGTAGAAATGGGGTTCCCAAGAGCTGGGGAGGCTGGCATTTTCCTCCCCAGCTGGGTGCTAGCTGAGCTGCAGGTCCACAGCTCACCCTCACACTGCTGTGGGGCAGGAACAGAATCCAGGAAGGGAGTGCTTGGGTGAGGTTGGCCCAGGACCCCTGGAGCTTGGGACTAGACATGAGCATGGGGCATGGCACCCACTTTCCCCAGAGATCTCTGAAGGCGGAGGCTTGTTGGAGGAGCCCACACCACCAGCAGAGTTTGGCTGTGGGGCAGAGTACCTAGGAAGAAATGTATGGGGCCTCTGCACCCATGATCTCATAGCCCCTCCTGTGTAGCCACGTGGAGGTGTGGAGATCAGAGGATGGTCCAGAACCCCAGGAAAGCCCAGGAGAAATACACAGAAAGAATACTGGGGCCATGCACCATTCATGGTGCTGACGGGAGACACGCTGCCTCCCATCACTCTGTCAGTGATAGGTGTTGGCTCAGGCTGGATGGACCCTGCCCCAAAGACACTAGCCCTCCATCCACACAGAAACCATCATGTCAGCCAAGGCAACAAGCCGTAGATGAGATGGGACCAGAAGAGAGATGCTGTCTGCCACCCACTTCTCCTCCCACCACCCACAGGAAGCCTGGCCTCCAACCCCAGAGGAGTGTGGCCTTTGGCTCTGACAGGTGGAGGAGAGAACAGGTACTGCCCCCCCCACACCCCCATCCCAGTACGGGTCTGGCCTCCCATGGGGAAGGAGAGAGTTTCGATCAGAGATGGTCCTGCAGTTTCGAACCGGACTGGGCTTGCAATGACCATAAATCTGTGGACTTCTCTAAGATAGGGTGATTTGACAGAGTACAGCCAAAAGAAGTGGCTAGAGAAAAATAAAACCATTTCACGACTCTCCACCACCATGTGGACACTTGTCCATAAACCAGTTACATGGAGACCAATGTGGAAGCGCCTCCTGGGCCACCGGGAAGCGGAGGGGCAGTCTTGGCCCCCCACCTCCATTTCTCAATAAGCTAGAACTTAAGTCAAAACCTCCTCAGTCTTAATTACCAAACAAAAAATAACCAGACGAGCCTCTCACTGTATGTCTTTATTTATACTGTCATCTGCTCCAGCATTTTAATATCCAACTTTCCGTTGGAAGACAGATGCCTGGATGTTCGCACCCCGTCCTAATGGCTTAATACCCTGGGTACCAGAGCAGGGAGGGCTGCAAGCAAGGAGGGGGATGAAAGCCGCCGCCACATTGAGCACAACTTTGGAGCAAATGGGTTTGAATATTCATTAAACAACATTTAATTTAAACACCCAAACTCCGAAAGCAGCAGCATATGGCCTGTTTTATTTTACATAAACTGAATAGGAGGTTGGGCCATTAGTTTCCACAGACATAATGTTCATTACCTATGAAGAATGCTTTCTTTTGTGGGCTCCCCAGCACCAGACTGGGCCCACTGCCATGCTCCCCCCATAGGTCGCAGAAGCCCAAGTTGAGGGCTCCTTTGGCGGCCCACTCATGGTGGCACAGTGACATTAACCAAATTCCTGTCACCCATCAGGGGGCAGATTAGGACTTCATTGGCTCCTTGGTTTGTGCCTTGGGAGATTGGATTGGACAGAATTCTCATCCTCCTGGACTGGGCCTCCTTGGTGCCTAGGGGCAATGTGCAGATGGCATGAATCTGACCTTTGTCCAAGCCAGCTTCTGTGCAGCCACCAAGCTGGGCCTGGTGATTCTGTCCACCCTGCCTGGGACTTTGGATTGTGCATGCATGTTTACAGGAAGCTGTGGGTGCAGAGCCAGGTGTGTGTGTCCACAGGCTTCTGTGTGTGAGCATGTGTCCCTGCAGTACGAGGAGCAGGTGTGTGAGGTGTGTGTGTACTTCTGTGGGGGGATGTGTACACGTGGTCCCATGCGCAGGATGTGCGTGTGCACGCACTTGAGCAGACCTGTAGTCGTGCGTGTGTGTGCGTGCACAGCAAGTCCACCTCGGAATTATATGTATTATAATATACATATATAATATATATACACATCATATACTTGAAATTAAGTGGATGTACGTACCTACACACCTACGCTGGACCCTGGCATAGGAGGGTCTTTGCTTTTGCTTTTACAACTACCCGTCACTCGGGGGTTCTTAACGTGGGGTCACAGACACTCCCCCATGGGGTCCATCTATAGACTGCAAGGGGCCCATGAACTTGGATGGGAAAAGAATTACATCTTTATTTTCACTAACCTCTAACTTTTTTCAGTTGTGAATGCAGACAACAACCCCCCCTAACTCGAGCAGTTCTGGTGACTTTGTGGCCAACAGAAATCACAGGTATTTTAGTGTAACATCCCAGCTGTTACAGTTATCTCAAAATGTCACTATGCTCTCCGTTACTGCTTTGAATCATAGTAGTTATTATACCTGCCACAAGACATTGTTATGATTGCATTAATAATGATGAATTTATGTTATTTCATCACAAATGTTTAAATATTTTGCTAAGTATACCTGAATAGAGAGTTTTCTTTGCGAACTCCTGTTTTTTTATACATGTATAAATATTGCAGGAAGGGGCCCGTTGGTCACCGGCCTGACAAGGGGCAAAGTAAGGCATGAAGCCACCTGAGGCTCCAGCAAGCACTTGCTCACCTTAAATATTTTGCTAAGTATACCTGAATAGAGTTTTCTTTGCGAACTCCTGTTGTTTTTGTTTTTGTTTTTGTTTTATTTTGTCAATATACAATGTATATGATTATTATGGCCCTTCACCGACACCTCCCGCAGAACTCCTGTTTTTTTTATACATGTATAAATATTGCAGGAAGGGGCCCGTTGGTCACTGGCCTGACAAGGGGCAAAGTAAGGCATGAAGCCACCTGAGGCTCCAGCAAGCACTTGCTCACAGATGCCTGTGCAGATGTGTGCAAGGTCCTTTGGCAGAGGTGTTAGCGGCGCTATCTCCTCTGAGTGAGACCCTCCCAAGAGGGCTGTTCCCATGGTGGCAAGGAAGATAAAGCGTGAGTGACTCTGCAGGAAGACAGATTTTCCTCCATGGTCCCAGTGGTGCCAGAAGCTGTGCTGGCAGCCCAAGCTGGCCCTCTCAGGAAGAAACAGCTCAGAACATTTCCTGGCACTTACCCTCCAGTCCCAGGGGAGAGAAGCCTTCTCAGAGGAGCAGGGACTGGGCAGGGCTTTGTAGCACATTTCCAGCAAGAGCCACGTGTGGCTCTGGCCACCCTCACTGCCACCCCTGCCCCCCCATCACTGGCCATCACCCAAATATCAGTTAGGATTTCTTCCTTAACAATGCTAGGACTACACCTGGGGCCACCCAGCGACGAGTCGCTTCCCTTCATAATCTGGATGGACCTGTCTCTGGCTCTGTCATTCTGACACTCAGAATGGTCTTGTACTGCTGCACCCACTCTTGGTCACTGAAAGGTGAGAATTTTCCAGAACTCCTGCGATCCATTAGTACCATGGAGAAAAATCAACATCAAACCAGATCTTTAGAGCAGAGTCCAGGCAAGTAAGTGATCTTTACCTGATCAGTGATCAGCCCAAGAGACTGTTTTGTTCTGGTTCTGGTTTCCACTCAACTTGGCTATGTGTCTAAAATTATGTGTGACATTTGTGTTTCTCCTTCCACAGCTTCTAGAATGTGTGCTTTTGAAGGGTAAGGACAACATAGATCTTATCCCCTACTACAGTGCAGAACCTGCTGCGTAGGAAATCGTTAATACAATAACATTTTTTGTTAAAATGAAAAAAAAGATTTTTTCAAATACAAGTGGCAGATAAAACAACTCAAACTACCTTAGCCAATTTATTTAACAATTATTTACCTTAAACAACATTTACTAGCCCCCGTAACTAGAGTCCAAGGTATGGATTCTTCAGGTAGGGTTTGATCCAGGCTCAGGCTGTTTCCCTGCTATTCCCTCTGCTTCTCTCACGGCAAAAAAATGTCTGCAGCATCTCCAAGCCTCAGATCTGCACGTCACTGCATCTGGAGCAAGACAGATCTCTCCCAAGCGTCACATGCAAGCCTTCTCACCAACTCGGCTGGNGCCACAAGACATTGTTATGATTGCATTAATAATGATGAATTTATGTTATTTCATCACAAATGTTTAAATATTTTGCTAAGTATACCTGAATAGAGAGTTTTCTTTGCGAACTCCTGTTTTTTTATACATGTATAAATATTGCAGGAAGGGGCCCGTTGGTCACCGGCCTGACAAGGGGCAAAGTAAGGCATGAAGCCACCTGAGGCTCCAGCAAGCACTTGCTCACAGATGCCTGTGCAGATGTGTGCAAGGTCCTTTGGCAGAGGTGTTAGCGGCGCTATCTCCTCTGAGTGAGACCCTCCCAAGAGGGCTGTTCCCATGGTGGCAAGGAAGATAAAGCGTGAGTGACTCTGCAGGAAGACAGATTTTCCTCCATGGTCCCAGTGGTGCCAGAAGCTGTGCTGGCAGCCCAAGCTGGCCCTCTCAGGAAGAAACAGCTCAGAACATTTCCTGGCACTTACCCTCCAGTCCCAGGGGAGAGAAGCCTTCTCAGAGGAGCAGGGACTGGGCAGGGCTTTGTAGCACATTTCCAGCAAGAGCCACGTGTGGCTCTGGCCACCCTCACTGCCACCCCTGCCCCCCCATCACTGGCCATCACCCAAATATCAGTTAGGATTTCTTCCTTAACAATGCTAGGACTACACCTGGGGCCACCCAGCGACGAGTCGCTTCCCTTCATAATCTGGATGGACCTGTCTCTGGCTCTGTCATTCTGACACTCAGAATGGTCTTGTACTGCTGCACCCACTCTTGGTCACTGAAAGGTGAGAATTTTCCAGAACTCCTGCGACCCATTAGTACCATGGAGAAAAATCAACATCAAACCAGATCTTTAGAGCAGAGTCCAGGCAAGTAAGTGATCTTTACCTGATCAGTGATCGGCCCAAGAGACTGTTTTGTTCTGGTTCTGGTTTCCACTCAACTTGGCTATGTGTCTAAAATTATGTGTGACATTTGTGTTTCTCCTTCCACAGCTTCTAGAATGTGTGCTTTTGAAGGGTAAGGACAACATAGATCTTATCCCCTACTACAGTGCAGAACCTGCTGCGTAGGAAATCGTTAATACAATAACATTTTTTGTTAAAATGAAAAAAAAGATTTTTTCAAATACAAGTGGCAGATAAAACAACTCAAACTACCTTAGCCAATTTATTTAACAATTATTTACCTTAAACAACATTTACTAGCCCCCGTAACTAGAGTCCAAGGTATGGATTCTTCAGGTAGGGTTTGATCCAGGCTCAGGCTGTTTCCCTGCTATTCCCTCTGCTTCTCTCACGGCAAAAAAATGTCTGCAGCATCTCCAAGCCTCAGATCTGCACGTCACTGCATCTGGAGCAAGACAGATCTCTCCCAAGCGTCACATGCAAGCCTTCTCACCAACTCGGCTGGGGCCTACTCCAATGAGTCACTTTGGCCAGGGGCAATTCCACGCACTGGCAGGTTTAGGTCTGGGTCACTGCTCATTTCCAAGCTATCGCTGGCAGGAGTGGAAGTCATACTTTTACTGGCTGAGGCCAATCAAGACCCACCCACATCCCACCCCCTAAAGAAAAGCAAACTGGTGGGCAGGCGGGGGAGGACTTAGGGGACAGAATGAACTCCTGGAGAGGCAACCAGAAGATCCTCTAATGTCTGTCTGTCCACAAACTGCTAAGCAGGCTTCTCAGCTTCCAGACTAATTGGTGAGGCCCTTACAACAGGAGCCATCTTCTGACCCAACTCACCAACCCCAAGGTGACAACTGAGAAAAGCACTTTGTAAGTGTCCTCAGTCATGACAACCCTCAACTTGCCACCGAGTTCAGTAACAGACACAGTCATCACTGCCACACACCCAGAGGCTTCTCCTGTGCAGAAGAGAGTTTAACAGGAAGACACCCGTCTGGAAGACGAGGGCGGTGGACTCTGTCCCCAACTTAGGGGACAATTCCCTGTTTCCCCACATGGATGAAGAGGGGACTGAACAAGCTAAATCTGAAGGCTCTTCTCAGTCAACAGTTTGTGTACCCAGCAGGGGAAGAGCTTCGAAGGCCCGGCACTTTGCAGACCATCCCTTGTCTGGGACTCTGGGACAGCCCCCGCTGGTCTCCGGCCTCCACTCCCAGCCTGGTCCCACACAGCCATCATTCAGCCAGTCACTCGTCAACAGGGATTTATTTACTCTACCGTGTACCAGGCATTGCTCCAGGTGCTGGGGACACAGCAGTGGACAAATCACACACACACACACACACACACACAAAATCTCTGCCTTCATGAAGCTTCCTTTCTAGTGTGGAAACGATCAACAAACAAGAAGATAACAAAGGCGAATGCTGAGGCTGGCCAGTTAGCTCAACACCCACCTCCAGGGTTCCACCCCTGCACCAGGCAGCCGCCAAAAAAAAAAAAAGCCACGAAGACAACGCTGAAACGCCGGAGGAGCAGCTGGGGCAGAGCGGCGGCCAGTGGCAGTGGCAGGAGATGGGCATGGGGCGCGTGGGGCGCGTGAGGTCACGGCTGCCCCAGGGTGTCCTGGTGAGTGAGTGTGAAGCCCCTGGGGTTCTGGGCAGGGGCGCCAGGTCACCTGACCCGCGTCTTCACAGGGCCCCTCTGGCTGCTGCGTGGAAAAGAAACTGAAGGGGTGAAGGTGGAGTCCAGAGCGCAGTGAGGCGGCCACAGCTGGGACACCAGTGAGAAACGGGGTGGCTTGAACCAGAGAGCCCTGGGGTGCTGACAGGTGGTCGGATCCCAGATAGATTTTGAAGGAAGAGCCAAAAGACTAGTTGATGGACTGGACATGGGTGTGAGAGAAGGAGCAAGGCTGATAACAAGGTTTTCATCCCAAGCAAGTGGACAAGGAAGTTGCCATCCCTGGGGTGGGGAAGACATGGGGAGCAGGTGAAGCAGGGGACACTGGGGCTCCGTTTCTGACCAGTGCCCTTTGTAAAAGGCACCCCTGATGGCGCCATACTCTGCTTTCCTTCCCTCCTGTAAATACCTGCGACAGCCGCTGCACTATCCCGCCCCACCCACCCCTCCAGCCACATTTCCATACGCTGCCCTGTCCTGGTACTTCCACCTGCCACAAAGCCACCGGCTTTCTCCTGCCTTCAGGTCTTGGCACCTGCTCTTCTCTCTTCCTGGAAAGTTCTTGCCCACGCTTGCAACTCCAAGCCTAATTCCCTCATCTGCAAAGCAGGGAAGGAAAGCGTAGTCCCTGATGATTTTCAGGGCACCCTCCAGAGGCAACATTCTGCAATCCGTGGCCTGGGGCTCCTGTACCTCCCTCGCCTGGTGCCAGGAAAGATTAGCAGCAGTCAGAGCCCATCTCAGAGTGTCCCCACTGCGGGCTGGAGCAATTGCCAAGGGTCGGCCTGAAATACAAATGCCAAGGCTTGAAGGGAAAGGGTTCGGGAGGATACGAAAGCCAGGTGCCTGTGACAGTCTGAGTAGAGGTAGGAATGACAACAGCGTTGTCTGGGGTAGATGAGAACCCCAAAACCAGTCTATCTTTGGCCCAGCAGAGCCCTCCACCAGGGCCACCCTTCGTTTCCCTTCCTGCTCCTCCGTAGCCTGTTCCAGCGCCTCCTCTGCACGCCCAGGCCCTGTCCACCCGCCCAGCAGCACTCCAGTCGAGGCTTAGAATCTTACAGAGCACCCGGGCCACTGCTCCCCTGGGGAAAACGAGCAGGAGGTCAAGGGCTTCACCCACCTCACGTGACTAGGAGGTAGGGAAATCGGGCTCCAGGGCTCACTCCAGAACTCGGCTCAAGTCCCCCATCCCCCGGGGAAGCCATCCTGCTGCCTCCAGACCCTCCCCTCTGCAAGCCGGTCAGTGGTAGGCACATCGTCTTCCCACATGTTGGGGCCCAGGCTTCACTTCGCTCACCCTCACGCCCACCCACTCCCCCCAACAGAGTCCCCCTGGAAACTTATGCACAGCAGGGTGTCTTAAAGTCTGTGGAATCAAATCGCCGCCCATGTACTGTGCCCAAGCCCCAAGCGTCCTGCTGGGAGACGCACCCTTTATCCAGTGGCACCCTGTTCCTTGTGACGGGGGTGGGTAGGAGAAGCTGTGACACAGGTCACTCCCCAGCCCCTGGCCTGCGCCTACCCAGCCATCTCTTCTCTTCTTCAGGACATGAAGAAGCCAGAGAGATTCTTTCTCCTCCCCTACCCTCCCTCACCTTCCGCCCAGGAACACTATGAGAATTAATGGGATAACAGATGAAATGCCTCCAAGGAAACGGGCTACATAAATCCAAAGTGTTGTTATTAAATTCCAAATTTAGCCCTCGGGATCGGTGAGACATGACAGATCTGGGCTGGGAGCAATCCCAGCTGCATGGACAGGAAGTCCCTGTAAAATCAGAAGCCATGATGTGCAGGCTTTGGAGGTTAAAGAAAAGCCTAAAAATCCGCCAGACCTACACCTCACTGAAGACTGTAAGAGCCTCTAGGGCAATCCCACACAGAAAGCAGCTGGACTGTGCTTGTACACCACCAGTGACAGGAGGCTCCCTGCTCCCCGAGGACTCCCGGCCTTCTTCCTCTAGCTCTGAGTTTTAAAAAATTTCCTCCTGTCCAGCCAAACCCATCTCCCCATATCTTCCACACTCCAGGACAAATCTCACCCTTTTCCCACATGATAGTCCTCGATCAACAGTACCTTTCTCTTCTCATTTTCAGCTAAATACTCCCAGCCCCTTCAAACAGGCCTCACATGTCACCATCTGAAGGCAGGCCACCATCCTGCTATTCTTTTCTCAATGTGTTCCTCTTCCTAGCTTCCAAAAATAACATACCCCCCAAGAGGGGTCCAACAGGACAGGGCAGAGCAAGACCCCCAGATCCTGTATTCTAGATGCCACCTCCTATGGAGGCATCTGGGGACGATATTTGCTTCTTTTTTT
>NW_007726508.1:590661-591939 GCF_000696425.1 Galeopterus variegatus
CTGAGGGTTGCGATCCGTTGCCGGACACGGAAAAAAGAAAAAAAGACAAAAAAAAAAAAAAAAAAAAAGAACTCAAAATGGATCATATACCTAAATGTAAGAGCTAAAACTATAAAACTCATAAAAGAAAACAAAGGAGTAAATCTTTGTGACCCTGGGTCAGGCAATTGTTTCTTAGACATAACATAAAAAACACAAGTGACAAAAGAAAAAAAATAATTTGGATTTCATTAGCATTTAAAATATTTGTCTTTTGGGCCGGCCCGGTGGCACCGCTTGAGAGCGCAATGGCGCTCCCGCCGAGGGTTCGGATCCCACATACAGACTGGTTCCCGCTCACTGGCTGAGCGAAGCGAGGGGCGGGCGCAGCACCGAGGGTTGCGATCCCGTTGCCGGTCCCAGTCCGGTACGGGCGCGACACTGAGGGTTGCGGTCCGCTGCCGGACACGAAAAAAAAAGACAAAAAAAAAAAATATTTGTCTTTTGAAGAACACCATCAAGAAAGTAAAAAGACAATCCACGGAATGGGAGAAAATATTTGCAAACCAAATATCTGATAGGAGATTTGTATCCAGGCTATGTAAAGAACACTTACAACTCAACAATAAAAAGACAACCCAATTTTTAAATGGGCAAAGGACTTGAATAGACATTTTCTTAAGAAGACATATAAACAGCCAATAAGCACATAAAAGATGCGCAACACCGTTAGTTATTACGAAATGCAAATCAAACCACAATGAGATGCCACTTCACACTCACGTGGATGGCAAAAATCAAAAACACAGATAATAACAAGTGTTGGAGAGTATGTGGAGAAATTAGGACTCTCATATATGTCTGTAGGAACATAAAATGGTGCTGCCTCTGTGCTAGACAGCCCGGCAGCTCCTCAAAATGTTAAACATAGAGTTACCACATCGCTTAGCAATATTTCATTGCTACATATACAAGGGTATGCCAAAGAGTTCATGGGAAGATTTGTGTTATCTTTTAATTCCATGTTTTCTATGAACTTTTTGAAGTGCCCTCATATATCCAAAAGAAATGAAAACATATCCACACAAAAACTTGCACATGAATTTACGTAGCTGCAGAATTATTCATAGTAGCTGAAAAATAGAAACAACCCAAATATCCATCACCTGATGAATGGCTAAACAAAACGTGGTATATCCGTATAATGAACACTATCAACCATTAGAAGGGATAAAGGGCTGGGGCCGGCCCGGTGGCGCACTGGATAGTGCGCCGCTTGGGAAGCACGGTGGCGCTCCC
>NW_007726508.1:592706-599013 GCF_000696425.1 Galeopterus variegatus
GAAAAAAAAAAAAAAAAAAAAAAAAAAAAAAAAAAAAAAAAGAAGGGATAAAGGGCTGACACGAGCTACAACATGATGAAGCTGGAAGGGGCTGTGCTGAGTGAAATAACCCAGTCACAAAAGACCACACATTATGCGATTTCATTCATGTGAAATGTCCAGAATAGGTAAATCGATAGAGATAGAAAGCAGATTAGCAGTTGCCTAGGGTTGGGGGCAAAGGCTGGAGGAGATACAAATGACTGCCAATGGGTCTGGAGTTTTCTTTTTGGCATGATAGAAATGTTCAAGAATTAGGTAATGGTGATGGTTGCACAACTCTGTGAATATATTGAAACCCAATGAATTGTACACTTGAAAGGGGTGAGTATTATGGTATGTGAATTATATCTCCATAAAGCTGTTTTTGCTTTTTTTTTAAGTAGCAACCTGGACTGTTCTGGGAGTGACCAGGAGAGAAAGACAGAAGTCTTAGCGATATGAGTGGTGGCTGTAGTGGACACATCAGCCCCAGTGAGGTGGGGAGTGGGCTCCAGGAGCTGGCAGGACCAGGGAAGAAACCTCTTCTGGGCTGGGCCAGTCTGCGTCTCATTCCTGGGCAGTGTGACAAGGAGAATGCAGGGTCTACTAATGTCGTTGGACACTTGTGATGGGAAGCAAAGGCAGCCTGGTTGTGGTAGCCATGGGAAAGAAAGGAGAGAAAAGCAGCCAGCCTGCAAAGAGAGAGGTGTGGACTCAAGGAGGGAGAAGAGGGAAGGAGGGAAGAAGGAAGAGGGGGTTTGTTCTGGAATGATTTTCCACTCCCAATCCCAGGGAGGCCACCAGCGCAGCCTACCTTCCTGTTCTGTTAGACCACTCCCAGCTTTCCAGTAAATTCCCTTTGGCTTGAGAGGCTTCTGTTCAAAAGGTCCCTAAGAAGCATGCATATTCTTCTTCCTGATGTGGCAAAGACTGGTAGTTGTCCCCCAAACCCATTCCCCCCGTGTTTGCCTGGGCTAGAGCTAGCCTATCTTAAGGTTAGTTAGGTGCACTAGGAGACTAAGTCCCAGCCAATGAATAAGCGCAGAAATGACATGGTTGACTTCTGATCAGGACTGTGTGGAGAATGGGTGGCCTCTCTGGGGCCCCAGGATGAGGGCAAGGCACCCTTGGAGTCAGGGAAGTGTTGAGCCTGCACTCATACCACCCAAGAAAACACCTCCTTACATTCCACATGCTGAGCACTTCATCGTCTCGCCGGTCTCAACACTGTTAGCCCAACTGTGACTGGTAAACATGCCACAGAATGGTGTCAACACTGGACAGCAAAGCCAAGAAAGGAAATGTCTAGGTCCTTGATGACACTGTCAAGCTGCTGCATCCACAGCCCTGAAGTCATTTCGGCAGCTAGAGGGCTTCCGATATAAGCTAGTAAGTGTCCTCACTGCTTAAGCTGAGTTGTCAGTTACGTGCAGCTGAGGGCTTCCTGCCTAGCACACCATCTAAACCTATGGCAAAGCCAGCACAGGGAGCCTCAGCCTCCCAGGGAACACATCTGAGCCAGTGACAGATGCTGCGAGACAGCACACGGCAATGAGCTGAAGGGCATGGAAGAGGTATCCTGGACACCACTGCAGGGCTTTGTAACCTTAAAAATGTAAGGAAATGGCACCTTAGTAGCAAATGAGTCACTTGTTGTCAGGAGGGGAGTGAGTTCTGGGTGGTGAGGCCTGAAGCTCACTCCTTTCTCCACCATTAATGAGCTAAGGGACTTGGTGCAAGTCATCAAAACTCTCTGTGCCTCGGTGGCCTCATCCACAAACAGAAGAAAACACCACACTACCTGCATGCTGAGATTCCAGATCAGCTGAAGAGACTTGCTGTCCTCCAACGTGGCCTGATGGAAAGTGTCGTCTGGTTTAACATGTTTCCTCTACTGGGGAGAGCGGCAGCTCAATGGTGTTGCACATGGGTTGGGCAATTTCTAACCAAACTCTGAATTTCACCATAGATGGTGGGAGCCAGCAGAGGGCTGAATCCTTGTGTGGCTCTGGGATGTGCACATTCACAGCACTCTGAAAGGGCAGTTCCAGAGACTTACTGCCCAGGCAGAGCAGCGGCCCAGCTAAGTGAGTGGTCACTGTGAGTGCAGGATGCCAATCCCAGGATTAATGAAGTGAATGCCAAAGCCCCTCCGAGGCAATGTATTATCGGAAGAAATACACTGCAGCTGAGACGATGAGAATACACGGTAAATATTTCCTTCTTCCAAACAACACAGAATAGAAATCTATAGAGGCAAATCCTGGATGTCTGGAGATCTAGACTTTTTAAAAAATCCAATTTGATAGGTTCCACCTTACTGCCTTGCATCAAGTCCCTGGAAACGCTTACTTAAATGGACACAGGAGATGGGTGTCATGCAGCAGGGCTTACCATTCCCCTGCAACCTGAGGTCTTTAAGCAGCACAGGCGCTCTCTTCCTCAACTCCCTGGGGCAGGATTTTATATGTGGAGAGAAAGAGTTGCTGAGAGCCACTTCTTAGCACCACTCCCTCATGTTACAGTGTAGGAAACTGAGGCCCAGAGGAGAAAGGGGATGTCCAAGACCACAAAGTCTGGTGGGTCAGAGCTAAGGCTTGAAGACGGGTCCTGTGACCCAGCACTCTGCCCCCTCCCCAAGCTTGTCAAAGAACAAGGCATAACACTGTAGGGAGAATGCTGAACCAGAATCAAGCTGCTGGGGTTCTAGCATTCTGCCCCTCAAAGGACCTGCAAGCTGCCTGGCTGGGCAGCTACAGAAGGGGAATGCTGTTTGCACAGGATCTGCAGAGACCTTGCAGCACGGATGGGTAGACATCACCATGCACATGTGAACAGCAGAAAGCCCTCCAGGTTCAGCTTCCCTACAAGGGCCGAATCCTATAAACAAGATTACCACCCCCATTAGACCTTCTCTGAGAAGAAAGAGTGACCTCTCCAGTTGATCTGGCATCAGGCTTTTTTCATGCTTCCACAAGGGTATTGGCCTTGACAACAAAGAGGGCAGCTTCCAAGCCTGTGCCCACAGTGCCCCCTTGTGGGAGTCTGCGTGGCACATCAGGCCTCTTTATTCCATCAAAGGGAAGTCCAGGGATCAGAGCATCTGTAGCACTGTCCTTTCTGGTCTCCACAGCTGTCCCCCTCTGGAATGTCCTCCCCTCCCCTTAGCTCAGTGGTTCTCACAGTTCAGCCTGCATCAGAACCACCTGGAGGGCTTGTTAAAACACAGGCCCAGGCCTGACTCAGTAGTTTGGAGTGGAGCACAGGAATTTGCATTTCTAAATTCCCAAGTGATGCTGATGCTGCTAGATGGGAAAACACTCAGAGAACCACTGCCTTAGCTAATCCCTATGCACCCATCAAGGCTCAGCACAAACTCTAGCTCCTTAGTGAGATGTTGCATGACTGCCCCCAGGCTTATCATGAAATGTTAGAGCTGTATAACTTTGACCAAGTTCCTTAACCTCTTCGAGCTTCTATTTCCTCATATGTAAGATGGGGGTAGTAGTACCTCCCTTGGTGTTTGTAAAAGGTAAATGAGATAACTCGTGACACAGACTGACTTAGCTCAGTACCTGGCTCATGGTAAGCACTTAATAAATGTTAGCTATTTTGCTGTCATTACTTTTATTAGCAGTAGTAATAGGATTACCGTTCATTTGCCAGCTTCTCAAGGACAGGGAGTGTGTCCTACTAGAGGCAGAATTCTCAGAGGCAGAAGGGACCCTAGAGACCATTTGGTCCCAAGTTTCCTAAACCTGGCTGACCAGCAGCATTACCTGGTAAGCTGTTAAAACTTCAGATGCTTGGGTGCCCCCCAGACCTACCAACTCTGGAAACTGGGGCAAGAGCCTGGGCATTTGCATTTTTAACAAGCCCCAAGTGCCAGGCTTGGGAACTATTCATCTAGCACTGGTCCCTGATACAGCGACAGGGAAATGAATGCACAGAAGAGCGAAGTCCTTTGCCCATCCATGCCCCAGCTGACTGGAGGCTGAGTGGGCATCATAAACTGGATCTCTTGACTCTTGATCTGGTCTTTTTCCCACCAAGCTATATTGCTTGGATGCCATCTCATCAACCCTCAATCTTCTGCACAAATCCCTTCTCTGACATGCATGATAAGCTGTCAAACAGTTTAAGTACTTCCTGTGTGGAGGAACTCAGCATGTGACAAGGACACTCAATCTGCTGCTGAACATATACTTCTCCACCGTTTTCTTTTATTCAACCAAACTATTGAACAAGAAAAATCCTTAGCCTGGCATACGAGGTCCTCCCTGATCTGTCCCCTGCTGACCTCTCCAATCTCATTTCCCATGGGGACCTCACTTGTACCCTCACTTCCATCCAGACTGTGATCTCACTCCTGCCTCCCCACAATGTCTGGTGCCCAGAAAGTTCAAGTTCGCGTGGATGGGGAAGGACAGATGTGTGGAGGAGTACGGAGCTCTACAACTCAGGAGAGCCTCTCTGCTCTGCCAGCACAAATGTATCAAGTGTCATACTTCTGTGTTATTGCAGCCAACATGAAGTCTTTTTTTATGGCAGCTGCCTGGTACTGGACCCAAACCCTCGACCTTGGCGTTATCAGCACTGTGCTCTCCCAAGTGAGCTAACCAGCCAACCCACTGAAGTCTATTTTTGAAACGGAATTTCTCCTACCAGAAATGCATTGTGCAAAACTCTACTGAAAGCCACCAGCATTACTCAAGGCCTTCCATCTTGTTGATTCAGGAGAATGCCTACCCCATCCCCACGCATCTCCCTAAAGAATGACTGGTCTCGCTTTGTCCCACAGCTACCTGCTTGTTCCCCCTCCCTGCTGCTTTTCCCATCTTTTACGGCTTCAATTGAGACCCCTGCACCTGTGCATCCAAATCAGATTGTGTCTCTTGCCCCAGCTGGTGTTACTTCTCCCAGAAGCCTTCCAAGACCATCTTCCTACACTGATCTTCTTGGCTCTGGATTCCTGTCGTGACACAATCATGCACTGCCTGCCACTTCAACGTAAGGAACAGGAGCCAGACCATGAGATTGTGGGTAGGTTGTTTAGCCTCCTCTAAGTTTTAAGGGCAGGGACAGCTTCTTTATCTTATCAGCTCCCAGAACAGGGACCGGTCCACAGAGCAGGAGCTCAGTAAATGAGGAATTTGGTCAACCATCTAATACTCATTCAGTAATCCCGTGGCAACTGACACCTTGCTGAGCACATAGTAGCTATAC
This sequence comes from Galeopterus variegatus, assembly GCF_000696425.1. Taxonomy (NCBI): domain Eukaryota; kingdom Metazoa; phylum Chordata; class Mammalia; order Dermoptera; family Cynocephalidae; genus Galeopterus; species Galeopterus variegatus. The sequence continues at coordinate 597,954 of NW_007726508.1, forward strand.
AAATCACAAGTCTTGCACACCATTATATGCCCAGCAGAAAGCAGTTACTCAGTTAAGTTTGAGTGACTGAATAAATGCAGAGCAATGCTCTGGAATCAAACAAATGCATTCCAATCTCAGCCCCATCACTTAGTAGCTGGAGGCCTTGGGTAAGTTAACTGCTCTATACCTTCTCCAGCATGGCTCCAGTGAGACCTGCCTCTTAGGGTTATTGAACAGATTAAAGGGGATAATTATTCATAGAGAGAATTTAGAACACTTGCCTCAGCTCCATGAGAATAAGATGTAAGATGCTGTCTTTACGGGCAGCCCATAATAATCGACTTGCCAGAAGAGAAGATAGTGAAAACCTGCCTGATTACTTGGCACATCCAGCTACAAAGAACTCAACAGTGTGGTGCTACAGCAAGCTAAAAAGAAGCATCCCAAAATATACCCTTTTTCCAGAACCGCCTCTAGCTTTTCTTCTTGCCAGACCTTCAAAGATTCCTGCTACCCCTCACGAAGCCACAGCTTTCTACCAGTGCCAAGTTGAGGGAAGGATGTGCTGTCATTGTTGATTCCGCTTAGCAAAGTCAACTTTGCATCTTTATGAAGGCTCTTCCAAAGCCTCTTGACAGTAGAATGTGGTCTGGTTACTGTCAGGGCCTTCAAAGTGCTGAATCTCCAAGAATCCCCAAGTTCAATAGCACAATTGTCCACAATTTAAAGCGAGTTCCTGCAAGTCCTAGCTTCCTGTCACACAGTTGCTTAGCACTAGTTTCCAAACTGTCCTCACAGATGCTACGTCCTCTCAGCCTCAAAACAGCCTGAGTCGGGCCGGCCCGGTGGCGCACTGCTACAGTGCGCCGCTTGAGAGCGCGGCGACGCTCCCGCCGAGGGTTCGGATCCCACATACAGACTGGCCACTCACTGGCTGAGTGAGGTGCAGGCGCAACACCGAGGGTTGCAATCCCGTTGCCGGTCCCGGTCCAGTACGGGCGCGACACCGAGGGTTGCGATCCGTTGCCGGTCATGAAAAAAGACAAAAGGAAGAAAGAAAAAAAAAAAAAAAAAAAAA
>NW_007726508.1:599343-607035 GCF_000696425.1 Galeopterus variegatus
AAAAAAAAAAAAAGAAAAAAAAAAAAAAAAAAAAAAAAAAAAACAGCCTGAGTCAGGGCAGCAGGGCGGGTACCCTTGGGAGAGCCAATTTAAAGAGAAGTTAACCCAAACAAGGGACCAATTGACTTCCCCCCAAATACCCAGATGGACTAGTCGGAAGACAGGCATGCGGGGGGTTGGGGGAGGGACACGAGACCATAGAGCAAGTAGATGAGGGTGCAGGCCGGCTGTTAGAATGGAGAACACCTATCCTGAAGGACACATCCAACATTCTAACCCTGTCAACTGTCATCACAGTGGAAGGTGGGCCACTATTGATTCTTGTATTTCAAAAGACTGGAAATCCAGATCTCTACCTAAAATTTGCCAAGTTTCCAAATGCTAGGCTTAATAAAGGCAAGACTGCCAGTTGGGCTTCTGTAATATTCCAGCCCCATCAGTTTCCCTGTAAAAATGGGCCCAGCCCAAGCTCGTCACAGTTCCCTTCTCCAAAGTGGCTACTGGCTGAATGACTGCTGACTCTGCCCTCCCTAAGCACAGCCTAATAGAAACGCCTGTCTTGCGACCTTGATGCCAACTTTCACTCCACTCAGCTCTCTGCAGCTGTGCCCTATGTCCTTCCATCAGCCCAATACCCCGCTCCATGAAAACCACGTTCTACCCTTCAGTTCTCACTCCACTGCTTCCACTGGCCCTGCTCCTAAATTCATGACCAGCAGGAGCTTCCTCCTGGCCCTGTCCCAGGCCAGCCCCAAGCCAACTTCTCCTAGCAGCACTCCCAGGATCCTCACCCCATCCTGCCCACTCCCCCAAGGTCTTCTCTGCTCCCCCCTTGCGCAGTCACAGGAGACCGCATCTCTTCCTGAAACCTCTGCTGCCTCCACCAGGGAGGACCTTTGGCCTCCATGCACTGATCATCTGAAAATGCCAATAACCTCAACTTCTCCATGCCACCACTTTGGGGAAGACTGAAGCTCACAGGCCGAATGCCCCCTTCTTCCACTTTCCTTACCAGTAGGCTATCCAATTTCACTTCCTGGTCCTAGCAAGAGACCCCACAGGGCCATGAGTACCACAAACCAAGTGTGCAGCCTCAGCAGAGCCACAGAGTAACTACCAAGCACCCTAGGGCCAGCAGGTTTAGCCCTATGACTTACCTGTCCACATCTCTGCCCTCCAGTCTGTATCTTCTTCAGACAAGGGCTCTCACATGCTCTCCAAAATGGCCCACGACTCTTCCTTACTGCAACCCCCATACCCCTTCTGCTTCCATGATTATTGCTTTTTCCTAGGCCTTTCATGCCCCACCAACCAGATGTTTCCTACTGCTCTACAGCTTTCCATCCAGACATGGTTCTTAGGATTTACACGCTTGACTCCAGATGGACCCACCTAAGGTGCAAACCAAATAAACATGACCAAAGGAACAGTAACCTAAAACCCATAAGGCATTAATGCTCCCCACCCCCACCGCAAATACTCAAGCACTCCAACTCATACTCCCTTCTCTAGGAAGACATTTCTACCCACCCAGTAACCCTAAAATATGCCCTCCTCAAATCTCCCAACCCCATGCAACTGATCAATAACCCAATTTCTAGACTCTTAACACTGATGCCTGAAAAAGCCAATCTGAGAATCAGTATTTGACAAAGCAGCACATAACCTTACAATGTTTCATGAAAAAGCAGCAGATACCCCTCAATGTATCATAAAAATCAAGAACAATCAGATGACTATTTACCAAGCAATCGTACACTACACCTAAATATTCATTAGACTAGAGCCTCTCTCAAATTCCCCACTCATAAAAACTCACTTACCCTATAGGCACAAGCCCACAACACACATTAAGAAATACATAACAGGGGCCAGGCCGGTGGCGCACTGGAGAGTGTGCCGCTTGGGAGCGCAGCAGCGCTCCCGCCGAGGGTTCAGATCCCATGTGGAGACCGGTTCCCGCTCACTGGCTGAGCGTGGTGCAGGCGCAACACCGAGGGTTGCGATCCCGTTGCCGGTCCCCGGTACGGGCGCGACACCAAGGGTTGCGATCCCATTACCGGTCTATAAAAAAAAAAAGACGAAAAAGAAATACATAATAGGTGAATGATGACAATGTGATCAAGCAATTTTAATTTCCACTGAGGCCAGCAAGTAGCTTTTTAAGTAATAAGAGCTAAGTTGAGATCTAGGAAGACCAAAGAGGGATTCGGATTTCAAGCGCCTCTTTTAGAGACCAACCAACTGCACTGATGGCGAATATTAACATGACCACACCAGACTGGCCCTATATGCTCCCTCCCACATTGCTGATACCCCACACCTAACATCTTCACCAGTTATAACAGGGAAGGGTAAACACCACCCCATTACACCAAGTTTCCACTGAATGCTTAATGGAACATGTGAACTTGGGCAGCAATTTAAATCTGCAGTAACAGCAGACTAATGTCATAACACACTCCAGTTAACTTCAAATATACATCAAACCAGACACAAGAAAGTTTTTTTACAATTTATTAGTCCTCTTGTGAAAACGTCACAAAATTATCACAGATGAAGTCACTGCAGAATCTTTACTCCTTCTGTGAATCAGAAGAAAAAAGTTTAGTCAGCAACTGCTTCAAAATTCTTTAAAAATTAAAGTTCAATATGTTCAACAAACTCTGACAAAACTAATGACACTCATGCAGAACAAATATTAGTAACCTAGACTCAGGTTACATTTGTGTGAGCATAACACAATAAAAAATAAAACTTATGAAAACCCAAGTTAGGGATAAAACAAAGAACAGGTTAAATATTACNAAAAAAAAAACAAAACCTTATCACTGTTAGTATTTTAAGAGGTTACAACTCCTCAAAGCATTGGTAAATCCAAATGCATTTCACATGATCTACTTTTAAACCATTGCAAGAGTAGACCATACAGTCTAGTCATCTAAATTAAATGCTTGAATTATACCTGTTATCCAATCTCCAGCTCACTGAATCAGTGGCAGGGAAGGGAAAAAGAGGAAAAAAGGAAAAGAAACACTTCATTAATAGTCCCTTTTCAAACTCCAAAATAATTTGCATTTAGATGCATGCAATCAGATAACTTAAAGATGACCATTTTTTTGCAATTGTAAACGGAGCACTCCTTAGACACAGTCATTGATTTTATTCCTCCAAATTCTGAGAACACCTTGCCTGATTACTGCAGTTCTCATGCAAACAAGGTGGCATGACTATACAATGAAGAGATCATTATGCCAATGTGGTACCAGTCCAGGCTGCCATTGCACTGTGCAGGTAAGTGCACGTACCTGAGCCTCGGCCCTTCTGCTGGCAGACCTGGGAATCACCACATGCTGAAGTCTAATTTAACCTCAATGGAAGAGCTCTAAATGATCAAACAAGTCTTGTAAAGGCTGTCTCAACTAAACACTTTAAAAGCCACCATTCACAGCCACAAAAGTAGTACAAATTAGCATTAAAAAGAGGCAGAATATAGCTGAAGTAAAAATGTTACAATTGCTCTTCAAATATGAGACTACTTATGCCTTAGTTTAAAAAACTCCATTGCACCCAAAAAGTAAAACCAAATACCAATTCTAACACCTGAAAAAACTGAATTCAAAGGAACGTTACTATGGCTGACATTCTTTTGGAGCCACAGAGTACATGTGGTCATTTATGCATTCATTTTCCAACTGGCTTTTCAGAACAGTGCTAGTGAGATGCACCAGTGCAACATGAAGCATGAATATGGTGGCTCAGGTCCCCACAGGTAACCCCTCTACACATGGGACTTGAAGGCTGAGCACTAGCAGGTGGGCTGAATGAAGAAAAGAATGGATGTGTTAAATGTCCTTTTAGGCCGAGGTCAAAGGACAAATTTTGACTATTTCTGCAGCTTCTGTCAACAGGTATAATCCTCACAAACAGGGAGCAGTTCTAAGCAGTGAGTGGTTCCGCTGGCAGTTCATCCATTACTGCTAACTACGTGGCACCAGGACGTCAATGTGATGCCTGGGCAGGCAATACTAAGTTTCTGGCCTTGCTTGGCAGGAAGTCACTGAAAAAGGAAGCCACAGGGGCAGTAGCCACAATGTCTCACAATCCTAATACCCCCACCCCACTCTTAGCCTTCTTTACAAGTTACAGATTTAGACGACTCAAATGTGCAAAATGTGTCTAGAAAGCAGCAGTGGACCATTCTGACCAAATGCTAGGGAAATGCTTTTCTATCTTACCTATCAAAGGCTTTGATGTGAATATACAATTATCTCCATAATTTTTATTAAAAAAGAAAAAAAATAGAAAACCAGAGATTAAGAAGCACTGGAAATGGTAAAAGGCAGCTCTTTTTGAGTGGCTGCTACCAGGACAGAGGCTTTACCAGATTTCATGGACCAGTTTGTTACCAGAGCTGCCAGGGAACTGTCTCATGGTTCCAGAGAGGAAGACTGCTCAGTGGATGGTAGGGCCCTTCTCAAGCCCAGTGTTAACTAAAGCCTAAAGCCATGATTCTCTGAGACACAGCATTTCCCAGGTACATTTTAAAAGGTGCCTGTTTGGTAGAGTACCCACCTTTCTCCAATGAGTCACTTCACCACATAACATGCACTTTTGAGTTTCCAAAATAAACCTGATTAAAAGTTTTCCTCCTTTGCTTGTAATACACTATTTTAAAACATAGCACTGGCATTATAATAGACCATACTATAAAACTGTTGTTCTAAGCCAACATGCAAAGCATCAAAGCAAACTCAGTGAAGGTGATGCATCCCCACACCGTGCTCACAATCTCAGTACCTGCTAGACACTTCATTTCTGATGAACAAGAAATCCAAGAAAGTAGAGGGAAAAGGCAAAAAAAAAAGTTCACAAAACACTTTATTATTTGTTAATTTAACAACCCAACACCTTAATTCCATTCAACTACCTATAGCTACTAAAGCTGGTAAAAAGCAGCTTATCATTAAAATCACTTAGATTTTGGCTAACTGGAGAGGGGAGCAATTCAGAGATCTCAGCTGCCTCTCCAGGGTGCCAGGAAAACATGGGCCACATTGATCCAACTGCCTCTTAAACCAGTGTCCATGTTAAGAAAATAAGTTAAATCTCAGAGAATGAGACCTGCTCGCCTTTTAATAGTCTATGCCAATTAGCAATAAAAGGAAAACTTTTTGATAGGGCTTGAAAGGTACCCATCAGGATCACTGCACCAATGTGGCCCCATGTGGTGCTAATCTGTGAGCTGCTGAGGGGTGGGCCAAGCTACTCTACTGAGGAGATAAAATACTACTATGCTACATAGCTTCGTAAACACATTACCTTCTGCAATCCAGGAGGAGGAAGAGAAGAAACATTAAGAACGGTTATTAAGACAAACCCTCCCTTCTAGAAACTAAAGACCTACAACGGAAGACATTTCTGTATTTTCCTTGAACTATACCTTTTTGCCAGCACCAACATTGGCCTTTGCAGTCCCCCTGACTTTCTTCATTCTGTTCTTGCGTTCCTTTCGCTGTTTTCTTGAGGTCTTTTTCTTCTCATACAAGCCATGCTGAAGGAGAAAGAAATGTCTAGGTGACTCATCATTACCCACTACCTTAGTAGGAAAATCAACCAAGTTAGACCTTAAGAAACACAGCTGTCCACCAAAATGTTTAACAATGTGGGCTGTTTGTGCTAGAACAGAAAGGATCATCGAATCAAGAAATACTAAATTAGAATAAGGTCACAAGAAACAGTCTAATCAGCACTCCCTGAAAGGGAAGTTCGGGGGACTGGCTGTTACTGTCTAGCCTTGAGTGCACAGCTCACTAGATTCCTACCCTTTTCCTTTTTGTACTACCAAGATACCTCCCAACTGGCTTCCCTTCAGAGTCTTTTCCCATTTCAACTCCCCATTACTCCCTAAAGACAGAGAAGCTTCTATCAACTCTGCTGAGCAGCATGTTCACTGCTCCCCTTTCTGATCCTCAGCACTGGTTCCTGATACAGTGCAGATGCTGTGAGACGTGGCTGTACTCACTTCAGATAACCGGTCAAGGCCTTTTTATGGGCCACGCAAGCACTCACTTCAAAGACATCTGAACCATCCTTTTATCTTTGAATTTTAGAGGCTCGTGTCCTTGGACACTCAGCGGCAACATAAATGAACCCAATTTAATGCAATGCATTTTGTTTTTACGTGTTTGTGTTAATTCATTTTAATTTATTGTAATCTCCTTCATGACACCTTTTAGAAGAGACCATCAGTGTTTTTTTTTTAATTTGGCCACAAATCCATTAATAAAACTTGACACATTTTATTGTTAAAAAAAAAGACAGAAGCCTTTACCAAGAGCTCCCCACCGTGGAGATTCCAACCTACTCATCTTCACTCTGCCTATCTTTGCACTTGCTGTTCCTGCTGCCTAGAAAACTGTTTCCAAATTTTTACAAAGGTTGCAGCTGCACTGTCACCTCCTCAGAAAGGCCTTCCCAAACACCCAACTAAAAATAGTGCAGCACCCATCTACCACGCCAGCAGAATTTCCTTCACAGCCACTGTATGGTAAGACTAATCTTACAGCAGGGAGTAAAAACGGGTTAAAAGTGGAAAGACAAAAGAAGCATTTCAAGGTAATAATGTTTGTTTGTTTACTAGAATGCAAGCTAGGGAACTTGCCCAGTTCACTGTTGTTGTTCACTATGAAGCGTTTGGTACTCAGTAAAAGATCAAAGACCTTTTGTGGTTCCAGGCTACGTACAGGGTTAGATCCAAACTCAGAATTTGGTATTTAAGGACCTCACTGAATCTGGTGCCAGGTTACCTTTCCAAACTCACCCCTCTCCTTTCCCTCTGGAAAACAACCCTTACCCCTAGCCTTTATCCATGAGCACTATTTTACCTGTCCTTCTGAACCCAGCTCAAATACCACTGACTCCAATTTTGAACCCTCATATTCTATGTGTGCATTTATCAAAGAACCTTTTCTCTTAGAGTTCCTTATGTGTCTATAATGTATGATATCCCTCCCCAAACATACAGTCTACTACACCCACAATATACCGCTATTAAAAAAAAGTCTTCAGCAGCTGTTGAACAAATGAAAAACACCTACTCTTGCAAGTCTGTGTTTGGGTTCATTTTTCTTTGCATAATCCAAGGAATCGTAAATCATGCCAAAGCCAGTTGTCTTGACACCACCAAAATGTTTCTTTGCATAATCCAAGGAATCGTAAATCATGCCAAAGCCAGTTGTCTTGCCACCACCAAAATGTGTTCTGAATCCAAACACAAAGATGACATCTGGTGTGGTCTTGTACATTTTAGCTAGTTTTTCCCGAATTTCTGTCTTAGGTACTGTTGCCTTCCCAGGGTGAAGAACGTCAATGACCTAATAAAAAATATCAAGTTTAGTGTTATTATAATGAAACATACCTTTAAAACAAACAATTACCAAACTTTGATGTGCCCTTCCTTACCATTTGTTTCCTCTGAAGTAGTCGGTTGGTCATGAACTTCCTGGTCCGGATAGTTACTGTGTCATTCTGAAAACATAGCACACTAGTTAATAAAACTACTACTACTCTACCCTGTCCAATTCGGTAGCCACTAGCAATGTGGCTAATTAAATTAATTAAAATTAAGTAACATTTTTTTTTTTTTTAAAGATGACCGGTAAGGGGATCTTAACCCTTGACTTGGTGTTG
>NW_007726508.1:607960-653588 GCF_000696425.1 Galeopterus variegatus
CCACCGTAGGCTGGAAGGTGTCACACTGTGAAAAGGCGTGTTCTTTACAGGAAAGAGAGGACCGGGGACCCCCATCCAGGGGCCCCCTCGCAGGGAACATACGAAGGCAATCTTCCCTTGTCCGGCTGTCGTTTGCACCAGGAGCAGGTGCCTGTCTTTGCTGTCTGTCCGCGTCTCTTCTCAGTGTCTGTCCTGTGCGGAGGGTTTCATGCTGCTCGGGTGGAGCTGACCCCCCCACCCCCACCCCAGCGTCCAGACTCATTCACACAAATAGACACAGAGCCTCGGTCTCACCAGAGCGCATCACCGGATGCAGCGATTGGTCCAGGAATGGGCACGTGACTCCAGCTGAGCCAATCAGAATCTTCCCAGGAAAGCGTCCTCTTCCCAGGAGGGCTGAGCAGGTGGGGTGTGCGGTGGACGGTGATTCTTTGACCTGGTCTTTTTAGTTACACGAACCAATAACGTTCCTCCTTTCCCTTGTTTGTATTATTCTTAGTCTTTCTTGCTTAGAAATAAAAGGGCTCTGACTAATTCAAAGCCCTGTCCTGCTGACCTAGGCCAGACCCCATGTGGCCCGTAGGATTTTTTTCCTGTCTAACCTGGACAAAAGCCTGGAGGCAGACCTGCTTCTCATAAGGGAGCCTGGCTCCCTCTATGGGTCCCATCCTGCTTTCTTTTTAGCTGCTAAAGGGGCAGGGGCAGGTCCTCTGACTGTCACAGCCGTGAGGGAGAAGGAAGAAGCAATCCGAAAGGAAAAGAGGAAAAGCATCAAAGCCAAGAGAGCATCAGAGACACTGAACCCCCAAATGAACACTTTTTAACTTCTTCGTCTATCCCTTTGAAAATTCATTTCTCCAATTTCGTGCTTGGCCGTCACCCACGTGGGTGCTACCCCTGTATCAGCCTCAGTTCATTGGTGCAAGAATGGAACGGGGATTCTGGCCGGTGCAAGCTGAGAATGAGTTTATCAGAAGGAGCAAACCGGGCTCAGAAAACGCACAAGAACAAAAGGAGGATGAACTGGCAGAATCACAACCAAAATCAGGCCACAGAACCAATTGGGTCCCAGGGCTTCACTGCCACCAGGGCCAAAGAGTGGACATTGCCTCTCCTTGGGGCCAGAGAGATGCTGTCCACCTCTCCCCACCCTAAAGAAGGCTTCCCATCCCTGCATGTGGGCATCAAAACCCTCAGTGGGAATACCTGTTTGGCCAAGTCTAAACTGTGAGTCCAAGTCAGGGGAGATGGGGATAAGACATCTTTCAGCTGAGCTCTGCCTCCCACTGAGACTCCTCTGGGGAAATTTCCCAAACATGCATTAAGTTAAAAATATTTCCTATGTCTTCTTTTGGAGTAAAGCAGAGGAAAAAAATATTCCCCCCACCCCCAATATGGATTGTGTCACAACAGTGCCCTCTGGTGACAGACTTAGGGGAAAGTGTAAAAAACAAGGTAAGTATTTACACACCCTATAAAAAATCATGCTGAAATTCGGTCCTACTTAATTTTGTGAATCAGACCAGTTCACAAAGCAAGAGAAAATTCCAAAATGCAACTGCAATCCTCTGAGAGGGATCTAAAAAGGACCATGACTTATAATGGATGTTAGCTGGAATCAGCCACAGTCCATGTCCACAAGAATTCTAACAGCCCTTGTGATGAGTGACAGCATCATTTCTACTGTGACCCTCAAGTGTGTCTCTTGACCAAAGAGGAAACCTGCTCCTTTGAAGCCTCCACAGCCCTGAACCTCCTCATCTGAGCTGCACCGAAGGCCCCATCAGTGAGCCACTGGAGCTGGGACAAGCCTAGGGTCTGGACATAGAACATGTTTGTGGAATGGACGGAGGGGCCCAAACCTTGGGAGTGAATTTCAGATAGAGCACAGCATCACGCACAGTGACAGCAATGTGCCATGGTGCTTGTACACTGAAGAGGCCGAGACAGGGAGAGAGGACCTGCCGCTGTGATAGGTCTACAGTCACCAGGCGAGCAAGGAAAAGTGCACACCTGAGAAATGGAGGGAAAGTAGTGGGGAGGGGGAGGGGCTCTCCAGAGAAGACCTGGAGTTTGGGACACGAACAGGAATGAAATGGTCTGAATGTTTTTGTCCCCCCCCAAAAATTCATGTGTTAACGCCCTAACCCCCAATGTGATGGAATTTAGAGGTGGGGGCTTTGGGAGGTGACAAGCTCATGAGGGTGAAGGCGTCATGATGGGATGAGTGCCCTTATAAGAAGAAACACCTGAGAGCTGGTTCTCTCTCTCTCTCTCTCTCTCTCTCTCTCTTTCTCTCTCGCTCTCTCTCTCTCTTCCCCCCCCCATGTGAAGACCCAGTGAGAAGGTGGTCATCTACAAGCCAGGAAGAAAGTCCTCACCAGAATCCAACCATGCCAGCACCCTGATCTTAGACTAGCCTCCAAAACTGTAATCAATAAATGTCTGCTGTTTAAGCCACCCAATCTATGGTATTCTGTTATAGCCTGAACAGCCTGAGACAATCTCTTATCTTACCTCTGGCTTTCAGAATACAGAAGCCTGTTCCATGTTCCTACCCCTTGCTGTGCATTCATTGAACAAAATATTCATAAAGCATTGACTCTGGTCCCAACCTTGGGCTAGGGGTTGAATGCTGGGCTACTTTAATATGATGTCAGCTGGTCAAGTCCCCTACAACGGGGATTTTAACCTGAAGCTTAACTGACAAGAAGGAGCCCACAGGGCAGGTCTGGGGCAGAGTGCTCCAGGCAGACGGAATGAGTGGGGCCTGCTCGAAGAGCAGAGGGGAAGGCAGGACAGTGCACCAGTTGTTCAGGTGCACGGTGTGGAGGCCATCTGGACACAGTGCTGAGATCACCCCTTCTGGCACCCCACTTCCAGGGTAGGATGGTGGAGTGGTTAGAGGTACAGACTCCATCCTGAAAGCCTGATTCCAATCCCCATAGTGCCACTTCTTCATTGTGCAACCCAGGATTAGGCTCTTGATCACTCTGTGCCTCGATTTCCTCATCTGTAAAATGGGGATAATCATAGCACCTACCTTAAAGGATTGCTGTGAAGAACAAAATGCTTGGGAGAATGCCTTGCATGCATGAAGCGCTGCACAGGCCCGCCAGCATCATCAGCTCAGATTATAATTGACTCTCTTTAGAATTATTTTCTTTAAAAGAACCAACTCAGAAACATCTCTGGTACAAGTGGGGTTTGTGAAAACAAAACTCTTCTTCTCACATGAAGCAGAGACCTTGTGTCTGCAACAGCCCAGGTACATTCTCTGGAATAACAAGACTTTTTATTTAATATATAATAAATTATTTAATATATAACTTTTTATTTAATAATAATATATTTGAAAATAAAATTTAGCAGAATCAAGTTTTTAATAACATAAACCCTAATTGTGTGCCCTGGGGGCCATGAGTGTCTTTTCTTTTCCCGGAGCGGGCACGCGGGGCCGAAGCTCGAGTTCTCCCGAAGTCATCCGATGACCTTTCTTTCAGCAACTCTTTCCCCAGCTGCAGCAAGGAGAGCAACCTGGGGCGGGGACTGTGTCTAGTCAGGGTTTTGCCTCAGCGCCAGACACGAGGCAGTGTTTCTTGACCAAAAGGACGGGGTTGCCAGCTAGAAAGCCGTAGGACGGGCAGATGGATGACAGACTCAAAAATGAAGCTGCTAGTCCTGGCGTTCTCCTTCGGAGCTTATTTATTAGGACGTGGCCATTTCTTAGAGTTCTCAGTAGAAAAATGAATCCGTCGTTCTTGCAGCAGACACTGGGGAGGGTACTGTGTGCTAGGCCCGGTGTTGGGCACTAGAGATATTACATGTATAAGACTTTTGCTGCCTAGTCTAGTTGGAGAAGGTGGACAAGTCAATGTTGGGTATGACAAGCGCCGCGGCAGTGGTAGGCATAATGGGTTCTGAGAGCACCTGATGGGTTCAGGCAGAAGAAGACAGACCAAACCAGACCGAACATCTTACTTCAAGGGGCATACTAGAGGGAGAGAGAGTGCGTGATGAGAAGGAAGCAGGAGGCCTGGAACTATGTTAAGGAGTCGTTTTGCAGGCAGTGAGGAACCTTTGAACGACTTTAAACAGGGAGTTTTTTTTTTTTTTTTTTTTTTTAATGACCGTTAAGGGGATCTTAACCTTTGACTTGGTGTTGTCAGCACCACGCTCTCCCAAGTGAACCAACTGGCCATCCATATATAGGGATCTGAACCCGTGGCCTTGGTGTTATCAACACCCCACTCTCCCAAGTGAGCCATGGGCCAGCCCGGGAGTGTCTTGATAATAGTTTTCCTTCTGAAAGATCTCTTTTGATTCACAGGGGAAAGGATTAGAGGTAGGGAGACCTCATAGGCCATTGCAGGGATCCAGACAGGGGATGATGATGGCTTGCACTAGTGTAGTGTCACTGGGGAAAAATGGATTTCAGAGAGGCTTAGGGAGTAAAATTGTAAGGATTGGTAGGGATGAAGATAAGGGAGAAATGGGATTGACATACAGAATTTCTCATTTGGGCAGCTGTGTGGATGGTTGCCATTCACTGGAACAGGTATCTGAGCTGGATGAATGTGGCATCCTCTCAGCTGGTCTCTCCATATCCACACTGGCACTTCACACCCACCCCAGCACCTGCCCTCATTCAGATATAACATTCTCACAAAGCAGCCCATGTATTCTGTTAAAATGCAAATTAGATCTATGTCGCTTTGAGCTTAAAATCCCCCAGCAGCTTTCCATTGCATTAACATTTAAATTCCCTACCATAGTACACAAGCCCTAGATGACGTGTACCATTAGCTTTCTATGCTCCCATATACTGGTTTCGTTTGGTTCCTTGAAAATACCAAGCTTGTGCTAGCCCTAGGACCCTTACCCTAGGCATTCTCTCTACTTCCAAAGCTCGTCCTCCTGATTGTCTTATGGCTGGCTCCCTTATATAAAGAATTCATCATAAATGTCAGTTTTGCAGGGAGACTTTCTGACCATGCAACATAGCTTCCTCAGACTCTCTATACCACTTCACATCATTTTAATTCTCTGCATCTATTCATTTTTATGTATCTATTTGTTTATTGTCTGTCTTTTCCACCCTGAACTGTGAGCTCCATGTTGGCAGGGACCTTGTCTGTCTTATCTGATCTGTATCCTCAGACCCTAGGATGGTGCCAGGCACATAGTAAACACCCAATTTATTGGAAGAATGAATGAAGGGACAGATATGGGAGAGAAAGTATTGGGGTCTATTTTAGATATGTCGAGTGTAAAGTGCCTTTGAGATATCCAAGTGGAGCTGTGTAGAAGGAGGTATCTTTACAGGTGTCCAATTGAGTAGAAGTAGAGATTAGACAGATGTTAATGTTATGCAAGTGAGATAATCACTCAGGAGGAATGCATACAAAAAAAGAAAACAGGACAAGGGTTGTAACTCTAGGTAGGGCAGAGCCCCAATATTTAAGGAATGGCAGTAGAAGAAGAGTAGTCAAAAGAGACTAAAAGAGGCGCAGCCAGAGACAGGAAGAAAACTCAGAGGGTGTATGGTGTTACCAAAGCCTAGAGAAGGAAGGACTTCAAGACTGGGTGGGGGCAAAAGGGGGTGGACTGCCATTGGAGCAGAGAAATAAAAAGAGAACATTCTTATTCAATTAGCAGCAAGCAGGTCATTTTGGTGACATTGGTGAGCACCGTTCATTTAATGGTGAGAGTAGAAACTGGATTCCATTAGGATGAAAGGAAGTTTGTGAAGGAAAAATGGGAGAGGTTTGAATATATGTAACGCTGGCGGAGAAGAGCTTGTACAGAAAGTTGGAAGGGTAGGTGGGTTATGGTGGGCCACATATGTAATCACTGTTTTTGGCAACAGGTTTTGATGTAACTGCTCCTGTTTCTTTCCATTCCAGAAGCCACATCTGTTTTGGAATGAAGTCACCTGAGGAGATGCGCCAGCAGGCGCACATCCAGGTTGTGAGTAAGAACCTGTACAGCCAGGACAACAGCCATGCCCCTTTGCTGTATGGGGTGCTTGACCACAGGATGGTAAGGCCTTGCCCCTTTCCACTTCCTGTGTCTCAACTTGCTGAGAAATCTGGTGGCCTACCAGATTGAAGGAGCGAGGGCTTCTTTCTATTTCCCTTCTGCCCCTGCACATCTCAGACTGAGTAATCAGGCCCTCCAGCCTTCAGCAGCCGAGTGTGAATACACCGTAGCTTTCCAGTTGATTCTGATGCTGAGTCACCTTGCTGGGTGTGAGGACTGGTCCCCCTTTCCTATCCAGGGGTCTCTGTTGATTGTCGGGTATGCTTTTCTCCAAAGGGTACAAGTGAGAAGGACCGACCTTGTGAAACCTGTGGGAAAAACTTGGCTGACTGTCTAGGCCACTACGGGTACATCGACCTGGAGTTGCCATGTTTTCACGTGGGTTACTTCAGAGCAGTCATAGGAATCTTACAGGTAAGCACCCAGGTGCTGATTTCTAAGGCTTAAGTTCTGCAGTGACTGGTCAGGGACATCAGAGGGAGCTTAGGGATTATGAGTGGTGAGGAATACATCAAGGAGAAATTTTTATACTAAATACATAATATTTTCATCTTGATCTATATTAAATTAGTCAAGGATTCTTTATTTTCCTTGGGAAGGCGGTAGCTATATGTTGTTAAAAATAAGAACAATAGCAATAATTCAACCAGTGCAGAACAGCACAAAGAAAAAAATAAAAGTTAACAGAAATCTCCTGCCACCAGCTGTGAGTACTGCTGACATTCTGATCAGCACACACTGCCTCTTGGTGCATGTCTGTGTAGGTTCTGTGCATGTGATCGCTCAGTTCAGTGGCTTAGACAAGAGGGTGGCATTTTACAAAGGAGAATTTTCCATCCTCTCTTTTCCTTTTATCTATTTTGCTTAATTTTTAAAAGATGATCTGCAAAACATGCTGCCACATCATGCTGTCCCAGGAGGAAAAGAAGCAGTTTCTGGATTATCTCAAGAGGCCTGGCCTGACCTACCTTCAGAAGCGAGGACTGAAAAAGAAAATCTCTGATAAGTGCCGAAAGAAAACCATTTGCCATCACTGTGGCGCTTTTAATGGTGGGTGGAATGCCCAAAATGCTAGTGATAGCCCTTTACATCCACTCTCTTCTGTTCAGTTATTAGTTGTTACTAGTTTTATGCAGTGTTTGCATCAGCTTTTTTCCTTGTAAATTAGGCTCAAGAGCATAGCAGCCGATGCACTATTAGGAGATGCACCTCTCATCTTTCATCGCTATAGCAATTTCAGTAACTTTGTTAACCAGACTACAGCCTCTGGCCAGCCTAAGAACCTAATTTTTTTATTTTTGGTAAATAAATTAACTCTTTTAGGT
Source organism: Galeopterus variegatus (assembly GCF_000696425.1). Classification (NCBI taxonomy): domain Eukaryota; kingdom Metazoa; phylum Chordata; class Mammalia; order Dermoptera; family Cynocephalidae; genus Galeopterus; species Galeopterus variegatus. The sequence continues at coordinate 615,328 of NW_007726508.1, forward strand.
ACTGTAAAGAAGTGTGGATTACTGAAGATAATTCATGAGAAATACAAGACCAACAAAAAAGTGGTGGACCCTATTGTATCAAATTTCCTCCAGTCTTTTGAAACAGCCATCGAGCATAACAAGGAAGTAGAGCCCCTGCTGGGAAGGGCACAGGTGAGATGGTAGCTCTCCAGGAATGCTTCGTGTGACTGTGACCGTGAGGGTTTATCTGGCACAGAGCTGCATGGGGACTGGCCTTATAACTCCACTTGTTTTTATTTTTACCTTAGTTTTTTTTTTAACATTAACAAATATTTAATTGTACAGGTTATATGTTACATTTCTCGGCCGGCCCATGGCTCACTCGGGAGAGTGTGGTGCTGATAACACCAAGGCCATGGGTTCGGATCCCCTTACGGATCATCTTTAAAAAAAAAAAAAGATATGTTACATTTCTCTTATAAAAGACTTTAAAATTATAGCTGTATAGGGCATAAACTGTGAGGAATACTGTTTCTCACATGGATTATGAAGTACAAGAAAATTGCATGCAGTAAGAATGGACGGAATTGATGAGCAGCCCCTGTGGAGATGGGCATGAGAAGGGAGGGATCAGAGGTGATCACAGGGGCACTGGAGAAAGGGTGGTGCTCTTGGAAACTGGGGGAGCCCAGCACTGCCACTTGCTAGCACTGTGACCAGACAGCCTGTGACCCCACCTGGACTTCAGTTTCCTCATCCAGGAAACGGGGATTATGAGGGGTTCTGCTTTAGGGCTGCTGTGAGGATTAAGAGATGAGTTCCAAACCAAGCGCTTAGCATAGTGCCTGCACATAGTGAGTGCTAGAGCACGGTACCCAGCTGCAGTTGTCCTTGTCACTGCCCCGTCCCCCATCATAATCATCCTAGAAGGAGATGAGGTCCATCCCACCACTCTGCTTGGGTGCTGGTACTCACATTCTCCTTCAGTTTATTGAAGCCTCCCCCCATTGCTTAGCTGGTCTCATGCAGCCTCCTCAGCTACCTGGACACTCTCCCCCTTCCCCAAGCCACGTATACATTGTCTGTGCCACACATGACACTTGATATCACTTGTGATCCATCTTGTATATTTCTTGTTTCTTCTGCTAAGCTTGGTCTGTGACAAGATTCATTTTTGTTTGATGCCTGTCCTGGTGCTTGGAGCATTGGCCAGTCCTCTGTGGTCATTAACTAGTCCTGGGTCTTACACCACGTAGGGTGGGGGGTAAAACATGAATTCACCATTTGCCTAGTTCCAGGCAGCCTCCCTCAGAGTGGGCCCCTTACTCACATAAGGGTTGCAGCACCATTGAGTACATGCACCTTTGTGGGGAGGGGCAGCACGCAGACACGTGGGCATGTTGCCCCACTGCTGTGATGAATCTCAGGATCGGCCATGTCCTGACATCTTCCCCTGCCCACTTAATATTCAGGAACGTGGCACCCATGCTTTTAGGGGCAACATGCATGACCGAGTTGAGAGACATCCCAGAGCAGTGGTTCTTGACCTTCTCTGGGTCACAGACCCCCTTCGGAGATTGGACAGAAGTTATGGACCCTATCCTCAGAAGACAACTATGTACTCACACCCATGTTTGACACAAATCCAAGGGTTGGTGGACCTGCAGATGAGAATCCTTCCATACAGGTCATTAGTCCCGTCTCCCCTACTGGGTAGAAATGCCTTCACGATGTCCCTGCAGACAGAGTGACAGGCTGTGCTGGCTGGCACCTTACCAGCCATGTCATCTCACCACCACCCAAGGCAGCCCACACTACATTACTAGAGTTCTCATTAGGCTATTCTTCCTCAAGGAAGACTGAGCCCTTCTCCTGTGCAGTCTGCATCGTCCCTGGTCTCTGCTTCCTGGTGCATAGCAGAAGTCACCAGCAACCCACCTTGTGCCTCTTGGGAGGCAGTTTTTATATCACTCTTGAGTAAGTGCTCTTGCTAAGAAATGGTTTCCAGACTTTTGCCAATCACTGTGCCCTTCTGGATGACCTTCAGTTCCATGATATTCTTAATCTATTGTGTAGTAATGACTGTGGTACACTAGGTGAGGTCTGGCCTTTGTCCCATGCCTCCAGTTCTGTGAATACACTTTCAGATTTCCTATCTGTCTGCCTCAGGTGGTAGTGAGGTGCCCATGGCTGGAAGACAGGGAAGCTAAGGAAGGGAATTCTGCTCTGGGCAAGGGCCTGGATAGAAGACCTCCTTCCTTCTCCCCACCTACACTGTGATATCCTCTGGAGCAGGACCACAGTAACTTTCTCTCGCTGCACTGTCCTGAAAGCAGTAACTACTCAAACGTTTCTTTTCTAACTTTGTTCCCCTTCTCGTGAAGTTATGCATAGCAAAGTCTGCTTGTAACACACACTCTCAGTTATCTTAGATCCCCGGAAAACTTCATAAGCAGGCAATAAAACACGAGCTGACCGTTCTTTTCTTTGATCCTTGGATCTCTCTGATAATTTACATCATTACTGTATTATGAGTAACTTGTTAACAGCACGGCACTTTCATTAAATGAAGTTACTACAAAGGCAATATAGGATCATTAAAGGAAATTTAAGTATTAAAAAAAGGAGCAAAAAGATTGTAATTCTGCTCACCTAAAGACAGCTCTGTTAACCTCTCAGTGAGCATTTCCATTTTCTCCTCTCTGCAGAGATGTACTTTTCCCCTGAAACGAGACCTTACATACACATTCTTATTTTATTTACTAATATTTTATGAACACTTTTTATGTCAATAGCTACATTTCTCTGATATCTTTTTTATTTTTAATGGCCTCATAGTTTTCCATGTATACTGTGATTTTATCTTGCCAATAACCCATTAGGCCGTTTCCAACTTTTCACTGTTAAGAACACCTTTTGTGAGCATCCTTGTTGCTGAATCTTTGTGTTCGTTTCTGAATTATACCCTTTGGAATAATTTGAGAAGTGGCATTGTTGGCGTGGGTAATTGGAGTAAAGGCGCCCCTTCAGGGCTCTTGCAGCATAGCACTCAGTTGTCCTTCAATCCTGAGTCAAGTGGTGGGTGAGGTATGGAGTGTGGGGAAATATATCCTTGCCCAGCCTGGAGAAAACTTACATGCTCTCTCCATTCCTTCCTTTCCTCCTTTCCGTAGGAAAACTTGAATCCCTTAATAGTTCTGAACTTATTTAAACGAATCCCAGCTGAAGACGTTCCTCTACTTCTGATGAACCCAGAAGCTGGAAAGCCTTCTGATTTGATTCTCACTCGACTTTTGGTGCCCCCTTTGTGTATTAGACCCTCTGTCGTGAGCGATTTGAAGTCTGGCACCAACGAAGATGATCTGACAATGAAATTGACAGAAATCATTTTCCTAAATGACGTTATTAAAAAGGTCGGTGCTTCCCATTAGCTTGTAAGTTTTCTAGTATATCCATCCAAAAACTTCTAGTCAAGGAAGTGCAAGAAAAATCAAATTGACTAGGTTTGTTCCTACTCATGTTCTGCTCATTTTAGCATCGGATCTCAGGAGCCAAGACCCAGATGATCATGGAGGACTGGGATTTCCTGCAGCTTCAGTGTGCCCTGTACATTAACAGCGAGCTGTCGGGCATCCCCCTCAACATGGCACCCAAGAAGTGGACCAGAGGCTTTGTCCAGCGCCTAAAGGGAAAACAGGGTAGGTTTCTGACCAAATGTGCAGAAAATCGCCCACTGCCTTTGGTACCTTTTTGTGGAGTGTATTTTTAGCTTATCTACTTGGACATCACAGGCTTTCCTCAGTCTGTGCTCATCATTACCCCCAAAGAGCACACAGTGTGCCATGCGGACCTATGGTATATTTTTATTTATTTAGGTCGATTTAGAGGCAATCTCTCAGGAAAGAGAGTCGATTTTTCTGGTAGAACAGTCATCTCACCCGACCCCAACCTCCGGATTGATGAGGTAGCTGTACCAGTTCACGTGGCCAAAATTCTAACTTTTCCTGAGAAGGTAAGCCCGTTCAAAACCGTTCAATTCTTTATTTTATTTTAAATCCAGGCTTTTATGTTATATTTTCAGACTCCAAACAGCTGGCAGTGGAAAGTCCCCAGTAACTCACCCAACCCACAGTTTGGTTTATATGAGTATATGTATCTTTCCAGTTTGTTTGGTACATATATAACCCTATATACTGGTAATGTCTACAGTATATGCAGACACAACTGTGTCTGGCTTTATGTGTAAATACATTATACATATATTCCTTAACTTTTTCCCCCAATAAATAACATCTTAGACACCTTTTTTTTTTTTTTTTTAAAGATGACTGGTAAGGGGATCTTAACCCTTGACTTGGTGTTGTCAGCACCACGCTCACCCAGTGAGCAAACCGGCCATCCATATATGGGATCCGAACCCGTGGCCTTGGTGTTATCAGCACCGCACTCTCCCGAGTGAGCCACAGGCCAGCCCTTAGACACCTTTTTATGTTGGTTCATACCTCATATTTTGAAGTAACTAAATGGTGAACACGTCCCCTGGTTAATTTTCTTAATATGGGTGATTATTTTTAACACCTTGGAGTCACTGAGTCAAAGACTTTGAACATTTTAAGGCATATTGCTGAATACCGAGAAAGGCTGCACCAGTTCACACTTGGAAATGGTATATACAGTCCTTTTTTTTTTTTAATTGAGGTCTAGATACTGCAGGGCCTGATAACAAGAGGATATTGATTGGCTTTACCTTTGATATTCACAATCAGCCCAGATTATAGATATTTCTGGTAAAGCTCGTATAGAGTGTCCTCAGTTAAGTTACTAGTGATCCATGAGGTTCTTTCTGTGAAGTGGTGTTCCATGAGGCAGTTGTCCAAGAGGTTACAGAGCTTGGCCAAGGCAGACTAGGGCCTTTGGTGCTGGTGTCATAACTGTTAAACCTTAGAAGCCCCTTATAAATAATTGCAGATGGATTTGCCACCTGTTTCTGGGATCATAGAATGTGCTAGAAGGTCTCTCCCTACAGATCAATCCAGCTCACTCATTTTACAGAAAGGGAAACCAAAGGCCAGGAAGGGACTTGGCCATGTCACCCAGCAAGTGAGTGACAAAGTGGAGACTGAAACCCATGCTCCTATTTGCCAATCCATTGTACTCATTACACTCAAGACCATGGGCAGCAGGCTGCCCAGGGGTATCTCTTTTTCTCCTAGAATCTACATAAGGAAAGCAAAGATAAAGACACAATTCAGTAGTTTGCTAACTATAGAAACCTGAGAGGATCTTATTGTGTTTTTTACTGTCCTGCAGGTGAACAAAGCAAACATCAGTTTTTTGAGAAAGCTGGTTCAAAATGGCCCTGAAGTTCACCCAGGAGCTAATTTCATTCAGCAGAGACATACCCAGATGAAGAGGTAACACATTTCCAATTTAGTCAGATTTAGCTACCTTCTCATGCAAAGTTCACTGTCTCCATGCTCAGCCACAGAATGCAGTCCAGAGTACAATTTCTGTGACATTTTGGCTTATGGGAAATATCTTTTTAAATTGCAGAGATATGTCATTTGTTCTTCTTAGTTACTCAGTGTACATGAACTGCTCATTTGCTCCTGGCCTATAACATTATCAGATCCATGTGGGCAAAATACCTTGGGATGCAAACGTGGATTATTTTCTGTGTCACCTGAGCTCTCAGGGCTTTCCTCAGTCTGCTCATAACCAGTGGTACTCATTTCACCAACTCTGGCTTTCCCAGCAAGATGAACTGACCACCAGTGCCTTCTTATCTCATGAAAGGATTTTATCCACGGGGCCCTGTGGGAGAAGGTGATTTATTACTGTACGAGGGTACTTCAAAAAGTCCATAGGATGATTCATATTATCTTTTAATTCTATTTCATATGAATTTTTTTGAAGTACCCTCATATTTCTGTGATTCTAAGACACACTTTTTTCATGTCTTAGCATTTTTAAATTAGGATATATCTTACAATCAATTTGTCATAGTTTAGTAGGCAGCTTTTTTTTTGGTAATACATTAATGATATGGAGGTATCTTAGATTTGATGAAATGTGATCATTTTAGAGATCGAGTCCTGATCTGAAGAGGGAGAAACTTGGTGAGGGATCTTTGTTCTCACAGGTCACGTTTATTGTTGTGTGTTCAGGTTTTTGAAATACGGAAATCGGGAAAAGATGGCTCAGGAGCTCAAGTATGGCGACATTGTCGAGAGACACCTCATAGATGGGGATGTGGTGCTGTTCAATCGGCAGCCCTCGCTGCACAAGCTGAGCATTATGGCTCATCTGGTCAGTATGAGATAGCCACTTTTTCTGTCGTGGAACTTTGCTGTGAGTGTTCAGTGCTAAATTCTGGACTCCTAAAGTTAAAATTGCCTGTAATCTCAAGTTTTCATAACCTTTGATCTCCCTCTTCTCTCACATTTTTGTTTCAGTGAAACTTTAAAAATGTCAAGATTCTCTTCAGTTTTTTTAATATTTATAAATGTAATATTCATACACAACAATAAAACAGAGAGTATCTAATTGAAAATTAGTGTGAAAGTGACTAGCATGATTTCACTTGCAAACAAATATACATATATATGTGTTGTGCGCAAAAACTTATGTAAAATAGATATGGCAGGAAATTGACTTTTGATTTAACTTTGCGTATTAACTAAGGAACTAAAAATGTGTAAGAGATTTTTCTTTGCAGTAGTCTTCCAACTAAGACATTAAACCATATTTTTTGGTGATTTGGTTTTGCAACAACAGCAGTTCTTTTTTCTGGAGATTTAAAATGGAAATGAGATGCAACTTTATTTTGTTAAATATTCATAAATTCTATGCGCAATCCTGTTAAATCTGAGCAAACTGTTTAAGCAGGCTCTTGTGATAGTATTTTTCTAGATTCAATTTTTGGATGAACACATTATGTCAGTCTCTTCACTTAACAGTACAAATAACAAAGAAGCAGTTTATTATCATGGGCTTATGACTATGGGAATTTAGAGGGTTAACAAAAGCATTTCCTTTCTGGAAACTTTTGCTTGCCTTGGGGGCATTTTAAAATAGAGATTTTATTTTGTTTAAAAATTTTCAAATATACACAAAAGTAGGAAGAATGGTATAATGAACTCACATATTTCTACTCTCTGTATGCAGTAATTTTCAAGATTTGGACACACCTGTTTATCTTTCCCTTCTTTCTTCAGTGACCCCACATGCCATGTCTTTTTCCATATGTAATCAGTTTACATCTATAAGAAAAACTTACATAAGCACAGTGCCGTAATCACACCTAATGCAATTAATAGTCATTTCTTGGTATTCGCTAGTGCCCCATCCATATTCAGATTTCCCTGATTATCTCAAGAGTCTTTTTGCAGCTAGTTTGAATCAGAATGCAAAGTATGCACTTTACATTTAGTTGATACGGTCTTAAGTCTGTTGATCTAGAGCAGTCCCCCCTCCTTTTTTAAATTTCAGCATCGTTGTTGAAGAAGCCAGATCATTTGCCCCGACGAATGTCCTATGTTCTCAATTTGTCTGTATATGTGTGGCATTGTTTCTTCGTTCTTTCTCTGATTCCTGTAAGCCAGAAATTAAGCTCTGAAAGTGTGACCAGATTGAGGTTCAACTAGCGAGAATCAGTCATAGCTGGTGCTAGTTATTTCCTCTTGCCTTATGAGGGTACTTCAAAAAGTTCGTAGAAAAGAAAATTAACAGATAATACGATCAGATCCCCATACTGGCTAGCCACCCCCCACCCCCCAAAAAAAGATAATGCAGATCTTTCCATGAATTTTTGAAGTACCCTCATCTTTCAGGAGGTATGTGTTGTCTGGCTACCCCACTTTTGGTTGTGCTGAGAAGGTTGGGGATTCAAGCGCTTCAGTTTGATGCCTCCCTTGTAAGGTTCCTCATCAACCTTTTTCTAATGGTTCGTCCATGTATGATGGTTGCCTACATTATCTCATTGAAGCTGCACAATGGAGCCCCAATTTCTAGTCTGTCACCTCTTTCATATTTATGACCCAGAATTCTTATAATGAAAAATTTTTCCTAATTAGGGCTATTTGCTTACCCAGAAGTACAGTTCATGATGGAAAGGCAGCATAAATGGCTAATTCTTTTTCCTTTATTGTCAGTTTTGGGGGTAAGAAGTTGGCAGTCGGTTACTTCCAACTAGATGGTTTGGGTTGTTTGTTTGTTTTGGCTTTCCCTTTTTTTCAGTGTCATTATAAACTCGTGAGTTTTTATTTTGTCAGTGTGTTCTAGTCAACTTCTGCTATTAATCTTTTTGATACTCAAAAAGTGATATCCTTGACCAGCAGGAGCCCCTTCGCAGTGGCTCCTATGTTGGGATTTCCTCATGATCCACTGCTTTGGTTGGATCTGATAAAGCTTCTTAAATGATTTCCCTAGAAATGATATACCTCAGCCAGTGAGCGAACCGGCCATCCCTATATGGGATCCGAACCTGGGGCCTTGGTGTTATCAGCACCGCACTCTCCCGAGTGAGCCACAGGCCAGCCCGGAAATTTACTTTCTTAATCTAAAATGTTTGGTTTTCTAGAAAGCCACCTTTTAATGTTTTGAAACAGAAAAGCTTTTGGATATGTGCCTAAGTCCTTTTTCTGTTTTGTTTTGTGTTCCACAGGCCAGGGTCAAGCCCCACCGGACCTTCAGATTTAATGAGTGTGTTTGTACACCCTATAATGCCGACTTTGATGGCGATGAAATGAACCTTCATCTTCCACAAACAGAAGAAGCTAAAGCAGAGGCACTTGTTCTGATGGGGGTATGTGGAGCAGCGTGGCCCATCTTCTGTGCAAGAGCTCCATGAAAGGAGGGATGCGGAGGGGAGCACATCCTGTTTGGAAACACCACCACGACTGCCAGTGCCAGAGAAGCCAGGCTCTTGCTGTTCTTAAATGTCCCACTCACCGCCTGTATTGTTTCATCTCTTCTTTCATTGATTTCTTTTGAGCCTTTGAACTATCTCCCTAGGGAATTATAGTGCATAAGTGAGTAAGTGTCTGTAATAGGTGCTTATGGAGAGGAGAGTGTATTTTCTGGCCAATAATTCAGATTTCTGAGAGAAATTATATACATGAGGACCAGTTATGAAAAGATAAGAGTATAGCAATACCAATTTTGGTTATCATGGGTCCTTCATAAGTAGATTTTCCAGTAATGGGGCAACAGAAGATTTTTTAAGCACCAGTACATTTTACTGAACATACTGAATAGAAACCTTCCTAATATATATTACACGCTTCTCTGTCTTTCCTTTTTTTTTTTTCTGGTGGCAGGCTGTATGGGGACCCAAACTCTTGACCTTGGTGTTATAATACCACACTGCTACCAAAAGACCTAACCAGCCAGCCCATCTTTGTCTTTTTAAAGGACACACTAAACAATCATTTGTAATGACTTTTACCACTATTTTATTTTACAAACAGTTAGGAGCACCCTTTATATGCTGCAGGAGTTCAGTCATGAGTAAGGCATATGCCTCCTTTTAGGGAGCTGATCACTGGGCTCTAACTTGTGCTATTTGTATTGTTCACTTCCAAACCCAGCCGGAGCACAGTGGTGCGTGGTGCCTGCTATATAGGGCTCTTCCCTCCTAAACATTATGGTCCCCACCTATTGAGTTTTTAGAGCTTTGGGCCTTTTTCCCATCAATATTCCAGTCTCATACGTTATTAACTATTATGGTTGTAAGTGTTCTTGCCTCTAAAAATACTTGTTAACCATTTCTGATGCGATGTTCCTAACCTATTTTGGTTTAGGCTTTTAGTACTCCATACACAGTTTTGGGGTTTTAACTTGGCTGTATTTTTAGGTTTTATTTTTTTCTATAATGAACATATGTTATTTTTGTAATGAAAAGTAATGTTTAGAATGTTACTATAGGGATGATAGGTACCAGCTTGCAGCCAACCATTTAGACTTCACTTTTGACTTTGCCATTGAGGATCTATACTGTGGACATTTTCATGTAACATTTAGAACATATTTCATTGGTTAAAAATGACAGCAACATAATTCAGTGGTTAAAAATGACGACAGTAAAACACAGACTCTGAGGACGTTGGCATGGAAGAATCCTTAGTTACCATCTGGATAAATCCCCTAGTTTTCATTTGAGAAAATTATCCTGACACAGCAGTCCTATTCTCAGTGGAGCACACAGGGCTTAGGCTTGGATGTAGGCCCAAATTACCCAGGAGATTTTGCTAAAATATACAAATCTCAGCCCCAGGCCCTCCACTCCTACCCCTAGACCACTCATTATCCCACTCAGAAAGATTCTCTAAACCAGAAAGTGAGGGGAGCAGCCAGGCCAGTGTAAAACCAATAGTCACATCTGGATGAACAGCTGCTCCCACCCGAATTGAAGGATCACCGCTCTGGGTAATTGGTTCAGAAGCAGGCAGCAGCAGGTCTCTACCTCAGAGGACCTTTCACTTTGGGTGAAGAGGCACAGAAAACTCACAAACACACATGAGCAGCTGCACATCAAGATTAGAGCAAATGCACTGCACCTTCTTGAAACGTGTTAATTATGCATTACCAGCTAGCACCCTTGTTTGCCCAATGCAGGCACTAAGTAAATGTTTAAGTTTTGTTGTTGAATTGATTGTCGTTAGAACTTAATGTCTTAACCAAGAGAAATTGAACAGTTCTGCCATCATTGTAGAGAAGTGTGCTGTTGACTTCAAAAGTACCATAGCACTCTTCATGGTTCACAGAATGAATTTTCTTTGGAGGAGAGGTTTGTTAATAACAATAAAGTCTTACATATGTAGAGTTCTTCACAGAACTCCAAAACAGCTTCACTGGGTATTTCGTTTTATTATTGGTAGGTCAATCTTGCTGGTATTTTTTTCTCCCATGACAGATGAAGAAACTAGGAGTCAGTGTCAAAGCTGGGATTAAGACTCCTGGCTTTCATTTCTCAGCCTCATCTTTTTGGCACTCTATTTTGTTCATAACAACTTGAAAACCTTGTGAGGCAGATCTTCAGGCTGCATTGTGCATCCAAGAATGGCTAACTATATTGTGTTTATTTTTCCTTCAGACTAAAGCTAATCTTGTAACGCCAAGGAATGGGGAACCACTGATTGCTGCTATTCAGGATTTTCTAACAGGTGGGTTTGTGAAATTCACTTGAAAGAAGACTTTTGAGTGTGGAACACAGTGACTCTCATTCACAGTGACTCGTGATGACTTGAAGAGCTATTTAATTACCTGTCTTCAATTCTGTTGTTTACTAAGTTTGATAATCCTACTTGAGGTATTTTTTATTGGTTGGTTATTCATTGATTAAACAAGTAATTACTGAGCTTTTCCTGTGGACTGGGCATTTCCTACGCCAAGTGGTCCTGAATCTACCCCCCTGTATCTGGGGACACAACAGTGGGTGGAACAAGTCGCTTTACCTTGGAGTTCAGAGACTACTGGAGGAGAGAGCCAATAAGCAGCTGTATGTTTTAATTCACCCTGTTTGTGATAGTGCAGATTTATCTTAAAATTGAACCCTCGTGGTTTTCTCACAGTTTCATTCCTTTTGTTTTGTGTTGATTCTTAACATTCTCAGGTGCCTATCTCCTCACTCTTAAGGACACATTCTTTGACCGAGCTAAGGCTTGCCAAATCATTGCTTCAATATTAGTTGGCAAGGATGAAAAAATTAAAGTTCGCCTCCCACCCCCTACCATATTAAAGGTATGTGCAGGAGCTGTACGCATACATGCACAGGTGTATGTTTGTATTTGTGTGGGTGGGTTGGTGGAGCATTTGTAATTTGCTAATCATGTTGGTGCTGGGCTTGAGTGTGATTACTTGAGTGTGATTACTGGACCATCTTGCCATGAAGGGTGGTTGAGACCAGGCTCAGCCCCGACTCTGGCTTCCTTTCCTCTTCTAGCCTGTCACCCTGTGGACTGGAAAGCAGATCTTTAGTGTCATCCTCAGACCTAGTGACGACAACCCAGTGAGGGCCAACCTTCGGACCAAGGGCAAGCAGTACTGCGGCAAAGGAGAAGATCTCTGTGCCAATGACTCCTGTGAGTTAGAGCGGCTGGGGTGGGGAGGTGAAGGGTCGTGGTGGAAAAGCAAATAGCTGGTGATTAGCTTCGCTGCGTACCTTCACTTAGCAAGCAAATCTAATGTTTCTAGAAGGCCTTAGGCAGGAAGTTTATTCTTCAGGAAAATGTAGTTGGTGTTTCTTCTCTCATGTGTAATCCCCTATTTCTCAAAAAGATTAGATCATGTAGATACATGATCCCATGGTTAGGGTGGTCTTCTCTAAATGCGTCTTGTCTTAAATAACTAGTTTTTGTCAGTTAATACAATTTGTCTTTTAGTTTTTATTTATTTTTGCCATCAATAGGGTCTTCTTATTTAAGGCATGTAGTGTATTATTTTGTGTTCATTGTCTGAAAGCATGACTAAAAAGTATAACTAAAAAGACTAATGTTTTTACCTGTCTTGCCTGGTCGGTGAGATTTTTGGTAACATCAAGATCGGGCGTACCAGGGAGGGAATTCAATTGTGAGTCATCAAGTTAGCCTAAACCGGTGCAAGCTGAAACGTGGCTGGTAGGCCAGTGTCCTTCAGCCTCTGTCCGATGATTTGCTTTCTGGCATGAGGTCCTCAGCTTACCCGATGACTCACAGGCAGTTCCCCAGCAGGCCACTTTGAGTAGCATTGATTTAGAATAAGGTCTTCTGACTAGAAATGGATCTCTAGGACTCTGTACTGAAGGGCTGAATTGTAGAGTTTCTCTGAGGGTCAGGATTTCTAGTGTCTTCTAATGAAAAGTAAATGTTTTTGAAGGGCATTGATTTTCCTCAGGTTTATTTTTTCGAAAATGTACTCTCTGGTCTTTAAGATATTTTGGCTTCTTGTTTTCAATTGTGCTGTTTTTTTCTAGGTATGACTTTCATTTTGTTGTGGTATAGGCTGCTCATGATGGTGCCACTGTTAGTTTTAAATATCTTAGGTGAATAACAAATCACTTTACAATTTGTAAAGCACCTTGCTGTACGTGGTTTCATCTGATGCTCAGAATAGCCCATGACATAAAGGTGACAAGTGCTTAATATTGTCGTTCACTGTTCATGGGTGAAGAGAGCAAAAGACAGCCAGTACATTTCAGGGTTAAGACTGACCCCAGTTAACTAACTGGAGCTTCCATAGTTTTCAAAAGATCTTGGTATTCCCTTTTTTCTCTCAAAAAGCATCTTTAAAGGGAATTTCTATTTGCTGTGCTTTAACTTTCAGTACGGGCACATATTTTTTCAACTTCTTCAGCTTCCTTTTGGAATGAGGCAAAGTAATAAATAATTGTCTAAGTGCATGATCATTATTCTTCCAGATGTGACCATCCAGAACAGCGAGTTGATGAGTGGCAGCATGGACAAAGGAACCCTAGGGTCAGGATCCAAGAACAATATTTTTTACATTTTGCTGCGAGACTGGGGGCAGAATGAAGCTGCCGATGCAATGTCACGACTTGCCAGGCTGGCTCCTGTCTACCTCTGTGGGTATCTCAGCTTCCTCACTTAATGGCTGTCGTCGTTAGAGTTTTAGGAGTTTATGCTCTTTTGTTCTTTTACTGTTCTTTTTGTTCCCCCTCCACCACACACACCAGAAACAAAGATGCTTGTTCCAGGCTAAATCATTAATAGTTTTATTACTGAAATTAACGCAGTGCTGAGTTCTTTGCAGATTTGAATTTGCTTTTTAGTTCTCTTCTCAATCTGCAGTAGCTCCCTACTGCCTACCAGATAGGGTTGAATTACAGAGAAGGCCCTTCCTGAGCTGCTTCCAAGGTCCCTGCGGAAGCACTGTTGCCCTCTGGCCTTCCATGATTCAGCCCCACCAGATTACTCAGCATTTCCCCACTGTCCTTTCACTGTCCTGTTTGCTCTGTTTGTTCATGTTTCCTGACATTTGCATGCCCAGAGAATCTGTGTTCTACTCTCAAACTTGATTGACTCTGCCTGGGTATAAAATTCTAGATTGAAAATTATTTTCCCACAGAGTTTTCAAGGTGTTACTCTACTCTGTTCTAGTTTTCATAGTTGCTACTAAAGCGTACCGCCATTCTTACACACAAATTTCTGTATCTTAATTTTTTTTTTAATTCTGGAAACTTTGAGAATCCTGTCTTTGTTCTTGTTCTGAAAGGTCACAGTAATATACCCTTGTTGTGGGTCTTTTTTCATTCATTGTGCTAAGCCCTCAGTAAGCTCTTTTAATCTGCAACTATGTGTGCTTCAGTTCTAGAAATTTTCTTGGGTTTCTTTGTTAGTTTTTTCTCTTTTATGTTCTTTCTTTTTGGAACTTTTGTTAATTACATTTTAGAGCTCCTGGATTGATTCTCTAATTTTTTAAATCTTCTTTTCTCTATTTTTTTCTATTTTATTCTAAATTCATTTTATCTCCTAACACCTATATTGATTTTTAAAATTTTTTCACTATCGTGTATTTAATTTTCAATACTATTTTTCATTATTCTTATTTACAGGTAGTTTTTGTTTTTGGTTTTTTCTCTTAAGGCTTCCTTCTATTGATCCTTGGATATATCTTCTCTGATCACTCTGAAAATAGTCGTAGTTTTATTGTATTTGCTCCCTGAATTTTCTATTTCCTTTTAGTTTCTCCTTCCTGTGTATTTGTTGTCTTCTTTCATGTTAAAAACTTTCCTCAAATAGCCAGTGGTCCGTGGCTGTCCGTTCATATTTTAGGCATGAGGCACTGAAGCAATGATTGGAAATGGAGCTAACTGGCTGATGGACCTCTCAGCTCCCTGATTGAGCCAGGAGCCAGCTTTTTCACTGAGGGACTACCACATAAGCCTGTCAGTAACACTCTTCTCAAGGGAAGCTTGATTTCTCCAGAAATGGCTCTTCCAGTCTCAGTCTCCTACAGAAGGAAGATCCTGACTGCCGGGATTCTGGGAGCTGGATGGGGAAAGGGATTAAGGGCCCTCATGGAATATATAGACTTTCCCTCAGTGCCCTTATTTTCAGTCGTCCAGTCTGCCTATGCCTCGTATCCCTGAATCCAGAGCCTCTTTGATTCCATTTCTTAGGGGGTAAACTCCCCTCTCCCACAGGGTTAAGGGCTTGGAGCCTGTTCCTTTTACAGACTTTCAACCAGATTTCCTTGTTTCCAGAACATTCATCATCTCCTGCATCAGCAGAACATGGTGATCTGGTTTCCGAGCTTTCTCAGGCTCATTGGTCCTCCTATCTGAGGACGCTTTTAGGTGTCACCTTCCCTACCTGTTGAGCCGGTGCCACTTACCCGCCTACTCTATTTCTTCACATATTACGGTTAGGATTATTGATGGTGCCTATTTTCATCAAAGATGGAGTTTACATTTACTTCTTATTCTCTGTGTTTGGGAATGATTTCTGGAAGAGAATAGGGGCAGACTGGCCTCTACTGTGCGATCTTAGAACCAGAAGTCAGATGGGTCACTTTCCATAGCTCCCTTCTCAGGCCACTCCTTAGTATTTAATTGTGGTCTGCCTTATATTATAGTTACACGGGAATATTATTGTATTCCCACTAGTCTGTAAGGTCTCAGAGAGGACTCAACGAGCCTTAGACTGAGATAGGAAGCTTTTTAATTGATTGTGACAAATTCTGTGAGGATAGAAATGTTTTTATACTTCAAGCTATACATAGACTATAATATAGTACAAACTATAATATAGTAGGTATAAACTATACATAGCATGTTTACTGAGTAAATTTTATGGCTCTCTCATCCTACTTGGCCCACCAAATCTACAGCTAACCGGGGATTCTCAATTGGAATTGGTGATGTCACACCTGGCCAAGGGCTGCTGAAGGCCAAGTATGAGTTGCTGAACGCTGGCTACAAGAAATGCGATGAGTACATTGAAGCCCTGAACACGGGCAAGCTGCAGCAGCAGCCTGGCTGCACTGCCGAGGAGACTCTGGAGGTGAGTTTGGCGCTTTGGTGCAGGTTAGCCACTTCACGCTCACAGCAGCTGAAAGGGTGTGTGTCTACTGGGTTGTGCCCTAAGCCGTGAAGAGAAGGTAGCAAAGGAGAGTGGGAAGTAAAGGCAGAGGCTTTCATCCCATCTTGGCCCCGTGCTGGCTGTGTGTGTGCTCATTTGTTCACTGAGGGCAGGACCTTTGATCAGATCCTTTCCGTTCCCTCCAGTTTTCATGTTCTAGGTGGTAAGAACATGGCCATCTGTTCATTCAACCACATGGGGCTGCTCACTTCGGCATCACACTTGGGCCGCATATTAGTCCTTTTCTGTTGCTTATAACAATACCTGAAACTGGGTAATTACAAAGAAACGAAATTTATTTCTTACATTTTGGAGGCTGGGAAGTCCAAGGTCCAGGGAACACATCTGGTGAAGGCCTTCTTCTTGGTGATGACTCTGCAATGACATAGGGAGTCACTGTCCTATGGCAAGAATGGGCTGAGCAAGAGAGCCTATCCCACTTGCTGTCCTTTTAAAGCCATGCCCACTGCTCCATGAATGGATCAATCCATTCACAAGGGCACAGTCCTCACAATCTAATCACCTGTTAAAGGCCCCACCTTTCAATTACCCTAATTGGATTTTCCACCCTATTAGCACTGTTATGATGGGAGTCAAGCTTCAGTAAGTTTTGGGAGAACATTCAATCCACAGAAGGCCTCTTCCATAACTGATACCAGAGTGCTTCTGCCCTTTCTATTTTCAGCATCCTTTGAGTAGAAACCGGCACCACAGCTCTCAGAGTGGATGGTCTTTGAAAGAGACTTGGCCATAGAAGAGGGAAAATTCATGTCTAATAGTCATATGCCTAGTTTGCTGCCGCCTCACATTTAAAACTAGGTTAACTGAAATCTCAACCAGCATGGGTCAGAATCAGAATCACCAGCAGCCTCTGAGCCTGGAAGTCTCTCTCGAGCAGCCAGCTCAGGGGCCTGAGCACAGCAGGGTTTTGCTGGGCTGTCCTCTGCCTCCCTCGATGCTTTTGGTCCGAGCTTTAACTCATCTAAGTGTGGAAGAGAGGTCTTTAAGCATCAAGAAGTTTTCTGATTAAATAGATTTTTTGAAGCAGGGAGAAACCAGAATCGTGTGAGGTATTCACCAGTAGTCCATTCTTAATCTCACTGAGTCTTTTAAAAAAAAAAAGGAGATAAATGGATGTTTCTCAGTCGTACCTACCTAAAAAATGACCTGAGGCCTCAGCAGCACCAATTTTTAGTGGAACTATGACTCCTAACTGATTCGGAATCCTCAGTTGTGAGTTGAGGAGTAACAATCTGTGGATGAGCTCATGGGCCAGAATATTCCTGTAGAGTCACCTCATCACGTGCTTAGGTTGTGGGAGTTCAAATGTGTGCTTGGCAAGAAAAAGTAGACAGTCAAGTTTTATAAATAGTGTAAGCAGTTTTCTTTTACATACTACAGTCATGCATTTCATAGGGATTTTGTCACTGCCTGAACATCATGGAGTGCACTTACACAAACTTAGATGCTATTTTAGTATACACTTAGACTGTATGGTATAGCCGTTATAATCTTACAGGGCCGCTGTCCTATATGCATCCATCACTGCGCGGAACGTTATGCAGCACAGGACTGCACATGTTGTTTTATACTTTATGCATTTATACAGAGGCATGTGTGTGTATACACACAGCTATATATATACAGATATTTTGTTGCATAGGGTGCTATACACAGAGCCATGTACCTTCTATTTTCTGAGCTGTTTAAAGAATTTTTTAAGTTTTTGTTACCAATTTTTGCCTTTTGCACTGATTTTAGAATCTTCCAGAATGTGCAGGTATTTACATAGCTTGGTCCTTTAAGGCTCTGAAACCTTCATTGATTGAAAATCTGACATCTTGCTTAAATACTTTTAGAACTCTTTAAATGTCAGATTGAACATTTGTAGTCCGCAGAGCCAGTGAGGCCCGCTCCCCCACAGATCTCCTTTTTCCCACCAGGCGCTGATCCTGAAGGAGCTGTCTGTGATCCGTGACCACGCCGGCAGTGCCTGCCTCCGGGAGCTGGACAAGAGCAACAGCCCCCTCACCATGGCTCTGTGCGGCTCCAAAGGTGTGTGTGCGCCCATCCCCATGCCTGCCGTCAGCGTGTGCGCCATCCGGGCAGGCTGCTCGGGTGCCAGGAAATGTAACTCATAACTTCAAACAGGCATTTCATTCCTCTTAGGGCACATCTCTTTAAATCATAGAGAGACAGAGAGGGAGACTTAATTATTTGCTTTTTTTTTTTTTTTGTCTTTTTTCGTGACCGGCAACGGATCGCAACGCTCAGTGTCACGCCCGTACCGGACCGGGACCGGCAACGGGATCGCAACCCTCGGTGTTGTGCCCGCACCTCGCTCAGCCAGTGAGCGGCCGGTCTGTATGTGGGATCCGAGCCCTCGGCGGGAGCGCCACTGCACTCCCAAGCGGCGCACTGTAGCAGTACGCCACCGGGCCGGCCCGAGACTTAATTATTTGTTTTTTACAAAGTTTAATTCCTTTGGAGGAACTTGTTGGTAATCTGTGTGGATTTTTGAGTTTGAGTGTGCTTTGAGCAAACTGGATCTTTTAAAAAAATAAGAAGGATTTTTTAGTAATGTATTTAGTGATGTTACTCAGGCCCTTAAAGCATTAGGATTCATGACACTACATTCAAACTCAAAACCTCCATGCTTCTATTTCTGTAGATTTTCTCCAGTCTTTTTAACTTTGCTGCCTTTTTCCCCATTGTTCTCCTACTTCCTGCTCCTGGTACATACCTAGGCTTTCCCATTCCTCTGTCTTTGCTTCCTACCCTTCTACTCACTTTGCAATTCCTCCTCCCCCACCAACCCCCAGTCTCTCTCTATGTCCAAATCATAATGTCCTCCACACATCCAACCTGGTTGTTGCCACCTTCTAGAAGCCTCACCTGGTTCTTCCCCAGCTTTCCCACAAACCCACATAGCATGTTTACTGAGTAAATTTTATGGCTCTCTCATCCTACTTGGCCCACCAAATCTACAGCTAACCGGCGATTCTCAATTGGAATTGGTGATGTCACATGTGCTTCTGAGCTCCTCTCGCCCTCACCTCACCTTTCTCATGTTCCTGACAGCTCTGCCTTGTATTTATTGTGCTCTGTCCTTTACTGTCCCTTGACTATAAACTTATTGAGGATAAGGACCTGTGCTATGTAGTGTTCCTGTTATATATCTCTAATCTGCTTGCACTTCAATTAATGTCATTCCAGTAAATGAATGTTACATTCCTGCCCCGTTTCCCCAGGATCCTTTATTAACATATCACAGATGATCGCCTGTGTGGGACAGCAAGCCATCAGTGGCTCTCGAGTGCCAAATGGCTTTGAAAATAGGTCCTTGCCTCACTTTGAAAAACACTCAAAGGTAAGCAGTCACAGATCAGGTAGAACTTTGAAGGCCTGCTTATCTAGATTGTTCTCTAAGGAACACAGACCTATCCAGATCCAAAGCCGTTGGCCATTTCATGCAACATTTTTATATGTATATATTTTTTTGCCGTTGTATTGAGATATACTTCATATATCATGATATTCACCCATTTAAAGGATACAGTTCAGTGACTGTTAGTATACCCGCGGTTGTGCAACCGTCCCCACAATCTACTTTTAGAAAATTTTCAATGTTTCAACCCCATAAAATTAGCAATACATAGTTATGTTTTGGAGGTGGGCAGATTTGGTCCACAGGAAGGACATCTTGAAGGGAGTCATTTCCCAGAGAATGAGCAAGCTGCCTCTGTCAGCAGGGTGCCCTTTGAGGTCCCTGACTGCTTGCCTGCTTTAGGGATAACAGCCCAAGCTTAGGTTCCCCTGTCCTGAGCCACTTGCCTGCCATTGGCATACCACTAGCACCAGTGCTGGCCCTGGCTGGTACCTCACCCTTCTTGTCTCTGGTAAGGGTGATTTGTCCAAATTATTTCTCCCTTAGGAAAGAGCATAAAAAGCCCACTGTTACATGAGAATGCATTGGCCCGGTATTTATAGCCTAAGGGTGGGGCATTTTCTGATTTGAATAGATTTTAGAATTATGGACCTTGAACTTTTTTGTTTGATTTTTCTTTTTTCCTCCCTCTCTTTAGCTCCCAGCTGCCAAAGGCTTTGTGGCTAATAGCTTTTATTCTGGTTTGACACCAACCGAGTTTTTCTTCCACACAATGGCTGGCCGGGAAGGTCTAGTCGACACAGCTGTAAAGACAGCTGAAACAGGATACATGCAGGTAACTTGAAGAAATGTAGGCCATTGGCGAGAGAGTAGGACAGGGCTCTGCAGGTTTTGACTGTTCAGTGTTTGCACAGTTTGCACATGAGCTATGCCTTATCTGGTCTTGGTATTCAAAAAGAAAAATTTAGAAAGGTAGTTGCCCTGGAAATAAAAAATAAAGAAAAGTAAGTATGTTCCACATCATCCTGTCTACCTCAAATGATTAAGACCAGGCCAGAGTCGCATGTATCAAAACTCTATTATAGGAGAACAATGGCTGGAAGTATATTCTGGGACATGTCATTTAACTTCACTGAGCCTGTTCCCTAACACATGAAAATGTGATGATTGGTTGTTGAGAGGACTCTGCCTCTCACTTTGCAACTGTTTATGTAACTCATTGGTATCATTCTAATTAGCTCCAGTAACTTATTACAGTGCCCGCTGGAGGGCTTGGACACTTAGAGGGAAAGTTGTTTCTCCAGTGAGTGCATAGCTCTGGGATAACAGGCTCTGGGGTACAGGGTTAAACTAGAGGGTTCTCTGTGCTTTTGCTTCTCAAACTTTACCCTAATGGCAGAGGAGTGAAATACATCTCGACTGTGTTCTTCCATAAGACCACAGGCAAAGAATTTCTTTTCAGTCTCTAGTTATCATTTCTACTCTCTGCTCTATAATTCTACTATGTTTGTTTGAAAAAAAATTTTTTAATGTTTTTAACTACTTACAACAGCAGGTAGAGTCGACATTTGAAGCCACTGGGCCATGAACTTGATGTGGCTTTGTGTCCTCTCCCTCCCTGTTGTGGAAACTTGGCCCTTGGCGAGCTGGGAAATCAGGACTGACAAACCAGACATGTGAAGGGTGGGCCACAACCAATAAGGGTGATTAGGGTGAAGGCGGAGTCAGTAGACACCTCTTTCTATAACTGCTTCTGTACCTGGAGTATCGTAACCTGATACTTTTAATCATCTTGTGATGGGAAATTGCCCTTCAGTTTTGTAACATGCTGCTTTTGTCAAAAACCCAACAGACTGTGAGATGCTTTTACCTCTCTCGTTTTGACTTTATTTTTGTCTTTCCCTTTTCGAGATAGAGAGTATGACTTTCCTAGAGCAGCGTTTTAACCTAGAACAGTCTAGTTGTGCCATGAGGGATTTTTCTTTCAAAGTTGCTTGGAAGATTTCTTTTTCTTGAATTCACTGAACCACCATTGCCTTGCTGGCTGGAATGCTGTGCTGATGGATGGTTCTCCCTAAGCAGATTTGAGAAGTGTTTGCTGCCTGCTGTTTCAGACACAATGCTGTTGCTGTTTTCCCTTCTCCCTCTGTCCTAGAAGAGGTCCTCCACCTGATCTGCTATCATTCATATTGAAGTCTGCAGGGATCCTGGTTTAAGTTCTGTTTAGAAATGCAAAGCTATTGCATTAACTCATACCTTAGGGAGAAAGAGAGGGAAGGCAAAACAGCCTAGGGGAGCAGTGTTTGCAGCATCCTTTGGGGGTGATGGTGTTTAAATTGCATGTTTCTAAAATACGTAAGTGCCAGAGGTGGGAGCATGTTGTAAATCCCACCATACAGGCTAGCAAGGCACTCTTGGTCTTATTGTTCTTGGGGTGATGGGACTCTTTTCAAGGGATTTCTAAAATAGTGTTTTTATTTGATTAAAGTGCTTGTAACCTTGAAACTTTGAGTTGCAAATCTCATCTTCTGCACATGTGACTAGTTGTCTTAAAGCAACTGAACTTGTGTTTTTTCTCCTTCTTTTCCTTTAGAGAAGGCTTGTAAAATCTCTTGAAGATCTTTGCTCCCAGTATGATTTGACAGTCCGAAGCTCTACGGGTGATATCATTCAGTTCATTTACGGGGGAGATGGCTTGGATCCTGCAGCTATGGAGGGAAAAGATGAACCTTTGGAGTTTAAAAGGGTTCTGGACAACATCAAAGTAAGATTTAGCATTATATCTGGGGTTAGAGTGTTTTCAAGGGTGTTTCTTTAGAATGAAGGTTCCATTTAGAATACCACTCCAGTTAATACTTGGGTCATATCTCCCCAAATACTGGATTAGTATCTTTTCTCTTTGTGTTACACTGCATATCCAATATTAAAAGGAAAAAACTTTTTTCCAATTGAAAGTCTAGTGTTGGTAGTAATCAAATGCAAACAGAAGAGGGCTTTAGTTTCTCTCTTTGTCTAGTAGACTATACTAGAGACCAGTTTTATAAGTCATGGGTGTTGAAAAGCAGGCATAATTCACATACTTTACATGGGAATATAATTTGGAAGAACTTTTTTGGAGGCTAGTTTGACAATATTGATCTGAATTTAGTGTGTGTGCCTTTTGACCCAACAGTTCCACTTACAGGAATTTGCCCGCAGAAATGATCTAAATGTGCCAAAAACGTTTCTCCAGATTGTTTACAGGAGAGGCAGCAGAGAATAGGTCAAATACATTACGGGCCGTTCGTACAATAGAATGATAAGCAGCCATGAAGACGTTGGGAAATCCCGCGGGCTTGAAGAGTGGGAGGGTATTTTCACTCTTGAAATGTTTGGATTTTTTCTAAACCACTTATATTTTTAATGCAAATCTGGGGTGGGGTGCAGGTGGGGGAGTAATGGAACAGCACCCACTGAATAGCTCAGAAATCTCTGTACTGGATGGAGGATCCCTTTATCTGGTTTTTTTGTTTGTTTTTTTAAAAAGATGACCGGTAAGGGGATTTTAACCCTTGTCTTGGTGTTGTCAGCACCACACTCAGCCAGTGAGCGAACCAGCCCTCCCTATATGGGATCCGAACCCGTGGCCTTGGTGTTATCAGCACCGCACTCTCCCGAGTGAGCCACAGGCCGGCCCCATTTATCTGGTTTTTACCTTCATGTGAAAGGGAGAGTCCACACTTTGTTTTGAATGAAAAATCACAGGTTGCTAAAAGCTCACTCTGGGTCAGGTTGTTTCCTTTCTTATAAATTCTTCCATCTCATACTGCTCCCTTTTACATCACCTGCACGCACATAACTCGGTTTCCTTTTGATACTCAAGGCAGTTTTCCCATGTCAGAGTGAGCCTGCTCTCAGTAAAAACGAGCTGGTGCTGACCACTGAGTCCATCATGAAGAAGAATGAATTCCTCTGCTGCCAGGACAGCTTTCTGCAGGTAAGCTCCTCCAGGTGGTGGCCGTCGCACCCAGCTGGGCTGTTAAAGAGAACTTGGTTTGCCAAGTGCCAACAGGTGTATTTTTATAAGCCGCGGTTTGTGTCTGTGGTTTGTTTGTTTTTACACATATGATGGTTCCTTTGTTAAAAAGTTCAAGCAGGGCCTAGGTAAAATCTCATCAGCCAACATGAAGAATCTATCTCATGTCTTTCCTAGATTATCTTTCACACAAGCTTTTCTCTGTTAGAAGAGAAGCACTTTGGTCAGAGAACTGATTTTTTTAAGCCCTATCCCTGGCACCAGCCTACTGCCCATTTTCTCACCCCGTAAGCCAACTCTTCCCTCAGTCGTTCTGAACCCCAGTAACTGGTGGTAGTAGTAATAGTATTGTTTTAATGCCATTATTTTAAATTGGTCGTTCTCATACCATTTTAGGACCAGAAATCCATTGAGTTGGCCTTTCTTATTCTTCCAGGGAGCTGTTCCCTTGATAACCTTTCAAGGTTTTTTGGTTGATTTAGTTTTTGTTTTTTTGATTGTGCTGACTTACTCAAGCAGCTCCTTCAAAGGCAGGGCAAGATCAGCAGGCCAAGGACGAATGTGTCCCTTTCAGTATGTCAAAAATAAAAACAGTAAGTGAAACTTAAATGAGAATGTTTTCAGTAAGGAAACTCTTTGCTCCTTCCAATCATGTTTTGAGGGGTAGAGACTCTTCTAGATCTTGATATGTTTAAAATCATAGTATGGCCTAGCTGAGTAACTTTGTTTTGTTTTCTTCCCCGGAGGTTTTCTTCCTCTTTTTAAAAGAAAAAAACTAACAAATTAGAATTGTGATTTGGTTTTTCTACAAGAATTTGTTTACTTATTTATCTTTCTGTTTATCCTCAAAGACCTTAACTGAGACAGGTTATGAGAACTGTAATGAGGTACTGTTCTCAGCGTGCTGTGAATGCTGAACATCAAGGGGTTAATTGTAGCAGCACTCCAGCTGTTTGTCAGCGTCAGAGACAACAGATTTCTGTCTCAGTTCTGGCAGACATGGCTTCTCTTTAGACCAGTTCCTTTCTTGCCTTTGACAAGGTTTATTTAATAGGTGACCTCCTGACTAGCAGTATATGTTAATTCAGTGAGCGCTGGTTCAGCCCTCACCATATGTCACATACTCTGCAGATCCCAGGGACACAAAGATGACTAAACATGTCCTCACCCTCCAGTAGCTCACAGTCTGATGAACTCAGATTTGCCAAGAGCGTTTAAAATCCACTGGCCAGAGTAGGTTTGCCTGAGCCCATGAAATGTTCTCAGGCTCTAGCCCATACCAGACCTGAGGCGACAGAGGCAGCCCCTGCCAGAGGCCAGTGCCCATGCTCACAGACTTGCCGTGCAGTATGAGAGTCTTAACTACTGGTTAATCTTGTGATTAATTACCTGCTGTTGCTATGTTGTAAGTTCCCTCTAGTATGCATGGATTGATTCAGCTGAATTCTTATTAGCTTGTTTCAATTTTCATTTCCTCCTTTAAACCTAACTTCCAGAATATCAGCCCTAACCTCTGTGTAAGGAAAGTCTTTCCTTTCAGCAAAGCCACTGGAAGCATGTCCATGGGGGTGGCCCCAAGCGATGTCATTGCCAGCGCCTCAACTGGGGGGAATGGTTTTAGGTGTGTGCTCTTTTTACTGCTTATGTGTGTAGATTTCCTCACAGGTGAAAATCTCCTGGGTCCTCTTGGCCTTAGGTCTCGCTCCTGTTTCCGTGTGCCAACAGGTGAGGTAGGCTTTAACACCAGCAGTCAAATGGCAAATCTGGGCCAAGTGGGTTTTCAGGAGCTTTCTCTAAAGGACCCAGCCACAGCCAGCCAAGCAGGCAGGGGGCAAAAATCAGTAATGTAAAAGAGGCCCTTTACGCTGAATGACACAGAGGGAAGATGCAGTGGCGGCATGTATGCATGCCTTTGGTTTTTCCCACTGTTAGGCAGAGCATGCCAAGAGAGATGGTTCTGCTGCCCTCTCCAGCTTTGTTTTTTTACCTCTGGTTTGCAGTCACTGACGGTGTCTGAAAATATGCTCTCGGACTCATAATTAATAAGTGAGTCTTGAGAATTTATTAAAAAGAGACTCGAGAATTTTCAAGGTCTTGCAAATTAAAGTCCTTTCTTAAGTAAATGTCCTTATTGTGTAGAATAAACAATAGCTGAGTTGCAGGGTAATGTGTGTCTCCACACTTTCTCAATGGGAAGAGAGCTGGCCAATACGGGCAGTCATGAGAAAGCCATGTTCGTGGAAGAGGAACAGCTGGGTGTGATGAACCTCCCAGGTAGCCGCTTGGACACCTGGGCTCCTGGGAGACACTGAATTTCCCATTGGGCAAAGATGACATCACAAAAACCCCTTCCCAGAGAACAGACTTTGGAGAAAGCATCTGACTTTGTGGAGAGGCCCATTGCTTCGGCCAAGCCCCTACCTCAGTGCTTTCCACTTGAGGGTGATGGGACTAAATGCCACGCTGCCTCTCAGGGAGGTCTGGCCAAGCGAGGCAGTAGGTGGCTGGGAAAGGCATGCAAGCCATGGCCCATGTGGACATAGGAGCTAAGGCTGCTTAAACATAAAAGTGTAAAGTTCTGGTGTTTAGCTTTCAGGAAACGTAGTAACTAGAAATTGCAATGTAGTCTATGACTAAAGAGATTTTTTTTCACAAGATTAATAGAGAATGGGGCTAGGAAGTCTTGAGCTCCCTAGGGGCTCCTTATAGGATTTTATTTTTGCAAAAGTGGGCTTCCCGTTCAGGCTTATGTGTTTTCAGCTATGTCTGAGTAGACTCTGAGCAGGTATGCTGGCCTTCTCCCTGGATGCCCCTGAGGCTTTTTGGCCACCACAGTATGCAGTCTGCCTTTGCGCCAGCCCACTTGTCCACCCATGTGTGTAGGTCTGTCCTCAGCCAGCCATACAGCACTGGACACCTGCAGTTGCTCACTCACCTTCACTGCCACCATGATTTGTTCACAGTCATTGAGGGAAATGATATGTACAGAGGCTGCTGAAGGGAGGCACAGTCTGTCCACTTTTCTCATATTCTCAAAAACATCCCCAGGTCAAACCAGAGCAGCCGATTGCCGGCTCCCAGGCCCATGATATAATGGCCTCTGAAGGGCTGTTGCTACTGCACGGTGTGTTCCAGCAGCTCACCCTGAGAAGCGTGCTAAGAGCCAGTCTTGTAGCACTTGATATTTGACCTGGCATGAGCAGGACGTTTGCTGCTGCTGTGGAAGTAGTCCCGAAGAGAAGGTGCTGGCTGGTCCCATTTCAGGAGTACTGGTGGACTGGGTTTATTCCATGGACACACTGTAAATTGTAAAACATGTTTTCTCCTTTGAATGGCTACCAGGAAACTTAGCATCAGGTCTGTAGTCCTTAGCTGCGCCCTGCTGATCCTCCGCATGACATATTTTTCACCACCTTCTTTGCTCTATTTTGTCGTCATCCTGGGGCTTAGAGTGTTATCCTTAAATACAGTGGAAATAGCGTATATACTGTTTCACATCTGGCTTTGAGACTGGTTTCCAGGAATCCTCATAAAGTTCTAATTGTGTGTGGGAAGGGAGCGTGAGGCTGGATCGGGCTTGGATTGTAATACAGAGGCGAGGGTCAGACGGGGAAAGAGAATCTGTGGGTGGGGAGTGTTTTCTCTGAAATGAAGGTAAGCTCAAAGCATGTGTTTGAAATGCATGGAGTGTCTGCATAGCAATGCTTTAGCTGGTGGCATTTAAATCGATCATAATGGCTTCAGAAGAAACCCTCAAAATTAATCGATCCAGAGATGAAAAGTCTAAATGGTACAGTTATACCTGTTCTGAGCTGTGTTTATGTGGGCCACGTGGTGTACTGGGGAGCAGTAGGAAAAACTCCACATGCTGTGTAAGGCCCGAGGATAGCAGTGCCATGAGCACTGAGCAGAAAGACCTTAGGAAGAGCTGAACCAGTGGAGTGAGTGTCAGGGGTGTAGGTGGCATGTGTGTTCCTTGGACAGTACAGTATCCATATTGTATCCTTTATATGATCTGTTTAGCTACCACTAAAATAGGATGGACTCGTCATATGTTACTGAAGTTTATGAATTGAATCATGTCATCAGAATTACTGAGAAACATGCAACTGATTTTGCTGTGTAACCTTTCAGGAAATAAAGAAATTTATTAAGGGGGTTTCTGAGAAGATCAAGAAAACCAGAGATAAATACGGCATCAATGATAACGGCACTACTGAGGTAACAGCCTTCCCAGTGCTAGAACACCGAAGTTGTTCGCAGGTGCTGCCGGCCCTAACTCTGCACTTGGCTTTTGTTTTTCCAGCCCCGTGTGCTGTACCAGTTGGACCGTATCACCCCCACACAGATAGAAAAGTTTCTGGAGACCTGTAGGGACAAGTACATGAGGTAGGGATGCTAATTGTCTCCGATGGCCAGGTGTCCACATAGGTCTGTCACGTCCTTCCTATTTCACCAAGGGTACAAAATCCTGTAGCAGCACCACTTATTAGCCACCAGTATTTGAGATTTTGTCACCTCTTATTTAGGGACTCTATTGGTTCACTAGGCTGGATGCTCCAAGATGTGGAAATAATTGCAAAGAAATTTCTGAGTGTCTTCTCCCCACGGAGAAACTAACTATATATATGGCAGTTGCCAGCTGCTCTGTGCACCTTCAGTACCATTTGTTAGCAGACCATTTAGATCTCCAGGCAGTAGACGTCGGGCCCATCCATCACATGCTGACCACAAGGAGCCAAGCACAATTCAGTTGCATTGTCAACCTGCTGTGACCATCGCTTTCCCCTGTCTGCACCTATTCCTGGTCTCTGCCAGGCCCTTCTTCTGTCACAAACAGAGCGTGGTCTGTTGCCAGTTCTTTCCTGATCCTAATGGCATCTATATTTTTTCTGTTGAAAAGCAATAACCAGAGGCCTGTCCCCAGCAGTTTTGCTGGACTTTCCTTTGTCACGTTGTATTCTCATCAATGCCTTTTCCTTCCAGGGCGCAGATGGAGCCAGGTTCTGCAGTGGGTGCGCTCTGTGCCCAAAGCATTGGCGAGCCGGGCACCCAGATGACCCTGAAGACTTTCCATTTTGCAGGCGTGGCCTCCATGAACATCACACTGGGTGTGCCCCGGATAAAAGAGATCATCAATGCTTCCAAAGCCATCAGGTGTCTGGCTCTGGCTCCCTTTTGTTCTCACACGCATCTGTCATGTTCCTTGAGAAACAGTGATCGTCTAATGAGACATTGCCTCAAACTCTGGGGGCATGCTTGCTATGTTAATTATATTTTAGTTAAAACAACAGCCACTGAAGAAAAAAACAGTCTAAACTGGATACAGTCAAAATGGAAGCAGTAGGTTTTTTATGGCCATTAGTCACATGAAAGAGAATATAAAAAATGACGAGGAAAATTGAAGTGGTGTGTCAGTGGAGATTTCCTCTTTTTGATGCCATTATTCCCAGCTTAAATAGGCTTGTCCGATGTGTCTACTGCTAGGCCTGCAGCCATATTCTGTGACTTCCCTGGTGACTTCCCTGGTGATTTCATGATAGGGTTTGTAGGTGATCTGAAGCTGGAAGAAAGAAAAGTGCATTCCTTTAGTAACAAAAATCATGATTTCACCTGTAACCCGAATGTGTCAAAACAACAATAAATAGCATTAAATGAAAAGTATCTGCACTTTGCTGTAGAATAGCAACTGTAGACGTTCGGGGTAGTAAGAGCTCTGCCTGCTGCCTCTGGCCTGGTCTGATCAGTCCCAGCAGTGTGTATTCAGGAAACACCATCCAGAATAGTGAGGATGGAGGCTGATAGCCAGTGGTCAGAGGAGCTGGAGGCATTCCTGGAGTAGAGGTAATGGGAGTGAGAGAGGGAAAAAAATATTTTTTGGAAAGTCTTTTCATTCACTGATTGAATAGGTTGCCTGGGGAGCTCCAAGAATAGTAAGTCTAAATGAGAATGTGTGTGGAGCCCTTAGTAGCATGCTTGACACACGGTAAATGTTCAGTAAACTGCAGTTGCTACGATTCTAAATAGTGCTCAGATGTCACAAAGCAGTGGTCTTCAAACAAGCTCATTTGCTGTGCTATAATCGTTTTTCCTCTGCTTCTCACAGCACTCCAATTATCACAGCACAGCTAGACAAGGATGACGACGCGGATTATGCTCGCCTGGTGAAAGGGAGAATTGAGAAAACCCTCTTGGGGGAGGTAAGAAGAAATCGCTGTTGATAACAAGAAAATGCGATCAGGAGTGTTGCAAGGCAGTGTCAAAACCAGCTGCAGAGGATTGTCCAGTCAATAGTGGCCATGCTCCTGCAGCTCTTTAAAAAGGCAGGCAGATGGTAGCTCTCAGGAAAGGAGAAATGACTGGTTAACGTTCTCATCTTTTGCCACTACAGATTTCAGAGTATATTGAAGAAGTGTTTCTTCCTGATGACTGCTTTATTCTCGTCAAGCTCTCCCTGGAGCGGATTAGGCTTCTGAGACTGGAAGTGAGTCACGTAATTAAATGTGCAGAGGAAGTCATCCTGTTGGTCCCAAGATTGGTTCTGATAAACTAGGTCAGGAGCTGAGCAAGACAGAGAAAGCATTGCAGAGGCTTCTGTTTGGTTTCTGTTGTTTGCATTTCTGTACCTTTGCATTTGCTCTTTCTAATAAACCTGACCCTAATACAGGTATGGCCATCTAACGACACACAGGAAAAAAAATTAATTAATTAAATTTAAAAATAAAGACACACAGGAAACTAGGAAATTTTGCACAGGCCACAATACCAGTTCCCTGTGACATGGTACTAGATAATTGGTCTCCTTGTCCATCTTCTCAGTGTCTGCAGGACCCAAGGGCCAGCTGTGTCTTACTCATCTGTGGGCCTAGCACTCAGCATGGCACCTGGCTAGTTTGGTAAATATTTTTAGATGGGTAGATTAACCTGCTTAAACTGGCATTTATGGGTATTTAACAGCCCATTCTCTCAAGTACCAAATTCAAGTGTTGCCCAGATGACAGCTGACTCCAAAATTTAGCAGCCAGTTCTCCAATTTGGGAATGTCTCTCGCCTGTCTCTTGCCACCTGCCTTGTGGCCCTGTTACCAGAACTGAGTTGCATCCAGGAGTGTAGCACACAGACAGCTGTGGTGGCATCCACTGAAGCTTTTAAACTGTCCTGGTCTCCATCCTCCCCAGAGCTCCCCACTGAGGCTGCGTGTGTTGCCATGAATTGAGCACTGATTTTTAACAGGGAAAATATTCATTCTTTGGAGGTAAAAAGAATCTACTCTTTTTATGAATAAAGCACAGATACACATACAGTACATAAACAGATAAGAACATGCTTCAAAAAGTTCATGGAAATATCTATATGGTCTTTTAATTCTATTTTCCTACAAACTTTTTGAAGTATCCTATGTACTGTATCTGTGGTATTAAAATATCATGGTGGGGGGTGATTAGGGAAAAAAATGACTAAAAAGGCTTCTAAGAGAGGCAATAACAAAGGGCGAAAAACACTGGGATTGGAGCCTCTAACCCTCTATCAGTAATGTCCACACATGCCACCTTGCAGGTGAATGCTGAGACAGTGCGGTATTCCATCTGCACGTCCAAGCTCCGCGTGAAGCCCGGTGACGTGGCCGTTCATGGTGAGGCTGTGGTGTGTGTCACCCCCAGAGAGAACAGCAAGAGCTCCATGTACTACGTGCTGCAGTTCCTAAAAGAGGATCTCCCTAAGGTGAGATAAAAGTTGCTTCTAATGGAGAGATGGCATTAACCTGTAGTGTAAACACCAGAAGCAGGAACCCTAAAGACGTTGTCACTACTGCGACTGAGGATGGCGTCCCATTTCTTCATTTCTTCTTTGACACATCTGTATGGAATCCATCCGATTTTTTCTTCTTAGCACTCACCAGCTCCACCTGTTAGAGTCCTCTCTGCTCTGTCATGAAACTGTTGTTAGAGTGGGGCATGGTCCCCTAACTTCTGCTTTTCCCCCTAGCCCCCAAAACAGCACACAGGCACTCTCAGGTTTAGTATGCTACTCATAGCCACAGCCAGGAGCTGAGTTGATCAAGGTAACAAACCCGGGGCATGACGTGCCCAGTTGTCACAACCTTGTGTCTCTGAATCCAGGTGGTGGTGCAGGGCATCCCAGAGGTGTCCAGAGCTGTCATCCACATCGACGAGCAGAGCGGAAAGGAGAAATACAAGCTGCTGGTGGAAGGTGATAACCTACGGGCAGTCATGGCCACCCACGGTGTGAAGGGCACCCGAACCACCTCCAATAACACCTATGAGGTACCGCTCACCCCATGGGACTACTTAGAGTTGCGCTGTCTCCCTCATGCCCCCTGTAGGCCCTCAGCTGGTTCCTGGCACACTTCTCCAACCCTCCTGTTTGCTCTGGGTCTACCACTAAAATTGCCCAGCATTCATTTCTGGAAGATGGCACAGGGTTTGCTTTGAGCCTGCAGGATAGAAGAGGAAGTAGAAGCTGCGGTAGCCATGGAAGGGGCTGCTTCCACTCATCCCTAGCTCTCCATAGGTGGAGAAGACTCTGGGCATTGAGGCTGCCCGCACAACTATCATCAACGAAATCCAGTACACGATGGTCAACCACGGCATGAGCATCGACAGGAGGCACGTGATGCTGCTCTCTGACCTGATGACCTACAAGGTTCGTGGGTGGGGTGGCTCCAGAGAGAAAATAGGATGTTACCATCACCCACAAACCAAAGCGTGGTGGTCAACCTGGGTGTTCTGGTCAAAGCCAACATGACGATGGCAACCTCAGGGCAGACTCATACCCAGCAGGTGTGGTGAGGAGGAGAGCTGTAGCAGGGTTTTGTCCCCTTTCTGAGTTTTACCCTAGAGCCACTCTAGCCATTGCCAGAAGCCCAGGGATGCCCATGGCGAGCCAAGGTGTTTACTCTCTGTTAAACCCATTCACCACACCTTTGCCATAGCCATTTCCAGGGAAATAAGTTAACATGATCTGAAGTGGGAGGCTTGTTCAGTGGGGAGGCAGTGCTGAGGCTGGTTGGTTATTCTTTTTTCTCTTTTCCCAGAAACTGTATTCCCTTTT
The DNA here is from genome assembly GCF_000696425.1 of Galeopterus variegatus. Taxonomy (NCBI): domain Eukaryota; kingdom Metazoa; phylum Chordata; class Mammalia; order Dermoptera; family Cynocephalidae; genus Galeopterus; species Galeopterus variegatus. The sequence goes on from NW_007726508.1 coordinate 647,843, forward strand.
TCCCTCTAGCAGTGCCATAGGGCAGCAGGTTTTCCTGACACCTCCCCAAACAAGCCTGTAGTGCATTGCAGAACCTGGTTTGGAAACCAGGTGGGGGATATAACCAATTTCCTATCTGAAGAAAAGACAGTTTTACATCTTCCTTTCCAGGCTTATTCTTTATGCATATGCTATTGTACTATAGTTGCAGTAAACAGTGTATATGCAGTTTTTATCCTGACTTTTTATAAAACATTACAAATATTTTGCATGTTGTTTCATAGTTTTTACAAATACGCCTTTTCAGTAATGACACAATATTCCTTTGAATGGAAGTACCTAAATTTCGTTAACTCTTTTATTATTTGAGGCTTTTAACTTGTTTATATTTTTTAGTTCTTTGAGCCATAATAAACATCCTCAGAAGTATTCCCTTTTTTCAAAGTTAGATTGTTGATTCTAGTTCTCAATTCTTAACGCTTTGTTCTGTTGGCATCTAGGTGCAAGTAAGCGCAAGGTTCCATGTTGTCAGTGACCGGCCACCTCAGGGGGACACATGGGCTGAACCAGTAGCTGTTAAGGTCCTTTTCAAACCTGAGGCACTGATTTGCACCTCTGTTTGGCTGGTGTTTGTTTATCCTGTTGAGGGGACTCACAGGGCTTTGGTTGTGAGCTTCTCTAAGTGGCATGAGTACCACTCTGATTCTTCCTCCCTTGACGCAGGGCGAAGTCCTGGGCATCACCAGGTTTGGCCTGGCCAAGATGAAGGAGAGTGTGCTGATGCTGGCTTCCTTTGAGAAGACGGCTGACCATCTCTTTGACGCTGCCTACTTCGGGCAGAAGGACTCCGTGTGTGGTAGGCTTGATGTTTCTAGGAGCAGCACCAAAGACCTTTATTGTTTGCAGCTTAGGCTGTGGCTAGGGCTTCCTGCGGTGAGCAAACAGAGTAGGCAGAGCTTTTACGAGGCATTTCAAAAAGTTAGCGATTCAAAAAGTTAGAATTAAAAGATAACACAGGTCTTTCCATGAACTTTTTGAAGACCCCTTGTATATTTTAAAGAATGAAATCACAGATTACAGAATTGGAACTGATTGGTCTTTTATCTCCAACGCCTGGATATGGCATCCTGCACACACACACACCCACCCCCCAGTCTGTTATGAGGCTTCTCTCTGTCAGTACAGACAGGTTTTGGTCTAAGAAGAAAAGAATGACCCTGAGCATGGAGGAATTTTTCTGGCTATACTGATCCTGAACCCCTTGTGTGTGCCAAGATGGACAGGACAGGGGCAGTGTCACGGCCACATCAGGCAGTGAGTGGCAGGGTCAGCCTGCCATCTGGACTCCCTGGGAAAGGCAGAAGGTGAGCTGTTTACATTTGTTGAGCTCCTGTGCCTGGCACCGTGTGCTAAGTGTCTCGACCCACCCATGAGGGGTAGGTGTTAAACCCTTTCACAAGTGAGAAGACCGCAGTGACTAGCTTGCTTGCTATCGGGTCCAAGTGCGGAGTCTCACCTAGCACTATGCTTCATCCTCCCCTCCCCACACCACGGGGGCGTGCTGCCCTGGGAGTTAGGGAGCGTCAGGGAACTGCCACCACAACAGGCTTACCCACCTCTTCCCTGAGGCCAGCGCTGACTGCTGGGATTTGCTTTAGCCTTTCTGATTCCACAGCAAGACCCTGCAGGCCCCAAGTGGGAGTGGTGGAGGGGCTGGGGCTCAGGAGATTCAGTTACCTGCCCCAGGTCACAGCCTGTCAGGCCCAGGCAGGGATTCCAAGCTGGCTGCCGCTCCCAAGCCAGAACTCTACTTCCCAGTAGCCATTCCCTGACTCACCTCCTATTCTTGGAGAATTTGCCAAACAGGTGACGGTCAGCTGGGGCCCCATTCAGAGTGTATGTCTGTTTTTTGCCACTAAGATTAACTCTTTCTCCTTTCAAAAGGGATGTAGAGATTGAAAGATCGGAGATGCAGGGAAAGAGAAATTACATAGTTCTTTAAGATAAACAAGGGTGAAAGGAAAGGAAAAGGAGCAGAGATTGGGGTGGGGTGAGAGGGAGGTGCACGGGAGAAGCCAAGGCAAAAAAGAAGGCAAGTTTTGACAGTTGGACTAAGACCCAGCATCCCAACCCTGACGCCAGGAAATGGCCTTTGCTGTAGCCCTGTGGCCCCACCTGCTGCAGCTTCTGATCAGCCAGCCCATCCCCACTGTGAAATTTTCCCCTCCTCCTGGTCCTTTAGCACACTGTAAGCCAGTATTAGCCATGTCTGCGTGTTGGTTTTTAGTTTTGTCATTTGCCTCTCTGGTTCCTTGTTAGCACAAAGCCTAGAACATAGCAGCCACTTGCTTGTTGTAGAATCAGAAGCCTGATGCGAAGCTAGCGTTTGCATCTTATAAAAGCTGAAATGGAGCTTGGAGAAAGAACTGCACCACCCCCTTCCTCTTGCAACTCTATAGGAGCCCTGCCTTCTGAGCATTTCAGATTAGGGCTGTGGATCTCCAAGGCTCGGTTGCTGTGAGGCCTGGCCCAGCCCCTTCCCCTGAGCACAGCTAACAACTGTCTGCTGCAGTTTCCAAGGGGATTGTAGTCTGCTGACTCGTCCCCAGGTGTTTGCTTTTCTCTGGGCTCTAAGTTAAGGAAGCACTGGGTGGCAAACTTAGGGTTTTATGAGCATCATTCAGTATCTCTGCTGTCCAAGTTGATTGTTCTCAAGGGCAGAGCCCTCCCGGGGTGTCTTTGGCCCAGATTGCAGAGGAGAACTGGCTGAGCTGACTCAGTCTCCGATTAGCTGCCAAGCTGTGAGTGGGCACTATTCTTTCCCCAAGGTACAGAATTTCCTCCCGCTGTCCAGGAGCGAGGCTAAGACTGATTCACAGGCTAAGACTGATTCACAGCCATCCCGTTTCATAGATGGGAGGTGAAGTGATTTGCCCTAGTTCAACCCGTTGATGAGGAGTGGAGCTGGGGCTCAAATCCCAATTTTCTGACACTTAAGTCAAAATAGTCTATCCCTGCTGAAAACCCACCTGTGTGTTAGAAGCTCTCTGATCTCAATTCTCATTGGTTTCAGGGGTGTCTGAGTGCATCATCATGGGAATCCCGATGAACATTGGCACCGGACTCTTCAAGCTGCTCCACAAGGCTGACAGGGACCCAAACCCTCCCAAGAGGCCTCTGATCTTTGACACAAATGAATTCCACATCCCCCTTGTCACATAGTCCTGGGGGAGAGGGGACCATTCCTGACCTCAGCTCCTTGTCCTATCTGCAGCTGACTTAGAAGAGCTTTATGCTCCCTTGGACAGAGGCCCTGCTGTCCCCACCTGTGCCAGCAATCAGAGAAGGCCCCTGGCATCCCCAGGAGTGGCTCCTCCTTCAGTAGGCAACAGTTCACACCCGTGACCCTAACTGTACCACGCTGCTTGGGAGAACTGAGGGTTGGTTGGTTGGTTGGTTTGGCTAAAACCTAATCTGTGGAAAACTGAGCACCTCCTGGCCACCCTGCCTCCCTGGATTAAGAGGAGGCCCTGGCTTGCAGTACTGCCCATCCCACCTCGCTGCATCCTGTCCATCGCTCCCAGTGGTGTCTTCACACCTGACCGTGAGCAGGTCTACACCCCGCAAATGCCAAGACACATTTCTGATTTTCCAGAATCTCTGGTAATGCTGGAATCTCTCAATGTGACATACTCTTGTAAATATTATTACTATTATTTATTTGTTCCACTTGAGGGATTTGGAATTTTTGTTGTTATTTTGGTTTTACTCTTGAAGCCAAGAAGCTATAGAAACCAAGAAAAGCAGCATTGAAGTATCACTGGAAAAACTAGTTTAACAAATAGGACCGTCTAGGATTCGTAACTTAGCTGAGACTGTCATGAGACCCACCTGCTCTGAAACGTCTTCCATAGACACCCCTAGTGACCCTGATGTTTTCATCTACCTCTATCCCCATGCGGGCTCTGCCTTGTGACAAGAGCCAGACCTATTCTTCATGGCCTACAGAAGCTGGAGTTTGGGGTCTGCTGAGGTGGGAACAAGATGGCTTGGAGCCTGTCAGTACAGAGATGACATATAAGGCTGGTCCAGGCTGCCTGCACGGCCTGGTGCTGGCATCCACACCTCTCCTGAGGTGTCTGTTTGCCCTTGCCCTGCCTCCCAGAGCCAAAGAGTGCCCTGGGACAGTGGCGGGAGAGGGGCACTCCTGGGTACAGGCAGGCACCAGCTGTAAGGGGTAGAAAGTCCACAGAGAGGAAGGGAGGAGGCCCTCAGAGGGCGTCGGAGGGGCGCCAACTAGAGCTGGGGATGTGCCCCAGTTGGCAACAACAGGCCTGAGGTGTCTGTTTGCCCTTGCCCTGCCTCCCAGAGCCAAAGAGTGCCCTGGGACAGTGGTGGGAGAGGGGCACTCCTGGGTACAGGCAGGCACCAGCTGTAAGGGGTAGAAAGTCCACAGAGAGGAAGGGAGGAGGCCCTCAGAGGGCGTCGGGGGGGCGCCAACTAGAGCTGGGGATGTGCCCCAGTTGGCAACAACAGACTCCTAGAAGAGTATAAATTTGTGACAGTAGAAAGCAGGCCTCAAAGCTGTGAGGAGAAAACCAGCAGGGTATCCAGGAAGACCCACATTTAATCATTTGCCAGGCTCCTGCACAGTGAGTACACATTGCTGGTGGGTTTTTCAAGGCTTTTGAAGGGGTTTCGTGCAACGTAGGAAAGAAATTAAGTAGCTCGTCTTCTAGAAGAGGGTTTGCTCCTGGAGACAATGTGTTCTTTGTACTGAATTTGCTCAGGGGGTTGGCCCTGGGCCAGGGAGAAGTGGCAGTGGCCGCAGCTCCCCTCCCTCTGAACACTGGAGCCCATCCTCCTGCCCAGCCCAGCACCAGGTCCCATTGTTCTGGCTCTGCCTTCCTCCCTGATGGGGCCTGCAAAACCAAGGCCACTTAGCTGGGGCTGAGACGACAGTGGAGGCTGAGGATTTGACCCTACTTTCTGGCTTCGTGCACTGGAGGTGGTCTGCTTCTGAAGTGACATAGCCCATCTGATTGTATTAACCGCTGGGAGAAATAACAGCCCAGACCAAAGAGATGTGAATATATTGTTAAGAGAGATGATGGTTTGGATGATTAAAGAGATGGATGTGGTTTTTAAAAAAAAAAAGTAGAGGAGGCCCAAAGAATTCAAGTAGTATTTTATAGAATTATACCTCCATTGTTTGGATGTTCCCTAGTTGATTTCCCAAGCTCCAAGTTAATGCTGCGAAAATAACTTAGTGTAGCCATTGGTTCTTAGATCTGTGGTAGAAAAAGTCCTTTCTCTCCCATACTGATGTGATTTCTGAATTAGGGGTTCTTGACCTGAGTTTGGCTAATGCTCAGGTTTAAAATTTGGGGCGAAGATCAGGGATATCGATGTAAAAAAATGGCATTTTTCTTTTTTTCCTTTTTCGTGACCGGTAAGGTGATCGCAACTCTTGGTGTGGTGTCACCCGCACCGCACTCAGCCAGTGAGCGCACCAGCCATTCCTATATAAGATACGAACCCGCGGCGGGAGCATCGCTGCGCTCCCAGTGCCGCACTCTCCTGAGTGCGCCACGGGGCCGGCCCAAAAAATGGCATTTTTCTTAATGTTTAGCACCCTTGTATCTTTGAACTCAGCTAGCCTGGTTCAAGGCTGTTAACAAACACTGATTCAGGGTTTCCACTTGAGGCCTCACAGGGGGGCACAGAGCACCCCCGCCCCTAGCTCCTTCCTGAAAACTTTTTTTTT
>NW_007726508.1:654224-662271 GCF_000696425.1 Galeopterus variegatus
TTTTTTTTTTTTTTTTTGTCCTTTTTGTGACCGGCTGCACGGCGCTCAGCCAGTGAGCGCGCCGGCCATCCCTATATAGGATCCGAACCCGCGGCGGGTGCGCTGCTGTGCTCCCAGCGCCACACTCTCCCGAGTGCGCCACGGGCTCAGCCCCTGAAAACTTGCCTGGGAAGTAAGCCATGGGCTGATCAGATCCAGGACCACTGGAATACACAAGATGGCACAGAGAAGGTGGGATGGAGCAGCAGAGGGACACTAGCACCCACTTTCCTCTGCGTGTGGCGGTGATGTGCTGCTGGGAGTCACGAAGACAGCACCGCTGAGGAGCGTCAGCCTGCTTGAGTGCTTGAGACGTGTGTGCTTGGGATGGTGCAGATCAGCGGTGGCACTCTGGGAACAAGGCTGATGCTGGAGCAGAATGCTTATGTGAAGGAGCCCATCACAGTGGGGAGCACTGTGTCCCAAGGGCTCGCGTCCTCTTGGTACTGCCAGCCTGGCTGGGTCCACCGACATAGGCAGCACTGCCTGGTAGCCCAACTGTGCTCCCCACTGTGTCCTGCCTCTGGGTGTTAAAAGTCTCCCTCGTGATCATCTGCTTCGCCCTGGCATTGGGCTTTATGCCAGCACAGAGCTCAAAGACAGGGTAGCAATGTATTCTTAAGAGTGAGCTCAATAGAAATTTAAGATTTTACTCTGGGCCTGTTTGGAAGAAATAAAAACATTTAAATTGTCTCATCTATGAACAGTTGTATATTTCTGACTAGCGGTCTATCCAGTCAATTGCCCTTTTTACATCTTCTGTATAAGGGGAATTAAAATAGCTATTGACTCAGCCACAGCCCCCTGCTTTGTTCAGCCCTTTGGGGGTGGGAGAGACATTCTGGAGTCTTTCAGTGTCTGTGTCAGTTAAATTATGGTGCCGTGTTTCTATTTCAGGATTTATCTGTGTGTATTCACATTGATTCATGTCTGATTGAACCTGACACTGTATAATGATTATTTTTCTTGAATTTTTGCTGTCTCTTGGCAGACCTCTTTATTTTTCTACCAAAACTCAAAGGAGGAAAAGCTCACTATATGTAAAACTATAGCAGAATCATCTTTGAAGGTTGTGAAACAGGAAGATTGGGATTTGTATGAGCTCTAACTCTGAAAATAAGAAATAGCCCCTGCCACAAGCCTACCTCTCTGTAGTGAGTGCCCCACTCACCCTCACCCCTGTAACTTAGAAATGCAGGAGATAAGGTTGCCCCCTGTCATGGAGCTAATTCAGCCCAAGCAGGAAGCGATGGAAAGTCTCTGAAGCCCGGCACTGGAAGCGCCACTGGGCCAGGGCCAGGTACCTAGTTTGACCTTTCATTCATTCATTCAACAAAGACGTAGGGCCTGCTATGTCCAAGGCACTGTTCTAGGTATTAGGAATGCTGCAATGAACACAACAGCACACTCCAGAGTCAAAGCTGCTGAATCGAGGGGCTGCTCCTGTGGGCAGGCTAAGTACATCAGGCCCTATGGGGTGAAGAGAAAGGTCTGGGTCCCACACCTCTCTACAGGGCCTTTCATGCCTTAGAGTCAAAGCTGCTGAATCGAGGGGCTGCTCCTGTGGGCAGGCTAAGTACATCAGGCCCTACGGGGTGAAGAGAAAGGTCTGGGTCCCACACCTCTCTACAGGGCCTTTCATGCCTCTAATTTGGCTTTCTTTAGGCTTGGCTTCTAGAGGGTGTGCCCTGAGCTGAAGACACAAGCCTGCAGTCACTGGGAAGAGATGCTACCATCCTCTCCCCACTCCCAACCCACTTGCAGTGTTAATGGATGAACACTGAAATCCAAGAATATTTGTTAAGCTTCTGCTCCTAGCCGAGCCGTATTTTGGGCCCCTAGGGGAGGTTCTGGCATAAATGGAGTTTACCATCTGGTCAAGGTCATTCCTAAGAGCCTGGGTTCTATGACCAGAGTGTCAGGGTTCAAATCCCAGTCCCCCTTTCTGTCTGGTGACCTTGAACAAATGACTCTCCTTGTCTCACTAATTTATAAGGTAGGAATACTCTTGGTAGTGTCTAACTCACAGGGTCATTGGGGGGTTTAAATGTGGTTATTCATGGAAAGGTCTTAGTACAGTGCCTGGCATATAGTACATGTTAAATGTTTGCAAATATTGTGACCATTATGATTTTTACTGGAAAGCATGGTCAATTCACAACTAAAAACTTATCCTTCAGCCCTTTTTAATTCACCCAGATGGAGCTGTCCTTTGAGGCTTGGGGATCTGGCCTCCCTAGACACAAGGACTATGCCATTGTCTGCTCAATCGGTAAATCTGGGAAGTACCTTACGTCAGGGAGGAGGAGGACTAGGGAAGGCGACTGACTGGCAGTCTCGTGTCCGAGGGCTTAAACATTGAAATTACAGCCATATCTTTTTTACAATTTAATACCTTTTTACCTTTCCACATTTTAATTTGGGTCATGTACCATCATAGGTGGTAAGACCAGAATATGTCATACAGACGGAGGTTTTTTGTAAACAGATAGATATTGATGTAGCTGTTGATTTAGAGGGTGTCTCATGAGGGGGGACTTAAGGTTATTTTCTCACTTCGGAAGAGAGGTTGCCATTTAAAAGTTGACAGCAAAGAGTATATTAAGAAACCAGTAATAATAGCTGTCTCTGGGAACAGAAACTGGGTGACTGAAGTACAGAGGCAGGAAGTGGCTTATTTTTCACTCTGAGTTACACTGCACCTTTCTAATTTTGTATTTCTGAAGATCTTGCCAATTGTCTTTTTTTTCTTTTTTTCTTTTTTTTCTTTTTTTTTTTTAATTTATACCTGATGGTAAAGAAATCAAGCCATCTTGGAACATACCTTGTTCTGGAAAGTACTCGAGTGTTCTGTTCTGAAAGTAGCTGAGGGTCCAGTGGCAGCAACACAAAGCAAGTAGACATGAGCTACTCGGGAAGGTGGGGTACTCTTGTCAGTCAGGACTAAAGAACCCAAGTTAGCACAGCCTTAAGTGCATGAGATTCTCTTTTCTGACACAGAAAGTCCATAGTAGGCATTTGGGGCTGATAGGACAGTGTCAGGGTTGGACCCTAGCATTTGGGGCTGATAGGACAGTGTCACAGAGTTGTCAGGGAAGGACCCAGGCCCCTCCCAGTCTTCCACTCCACCATCCTGTGGCTGTGGCCCCATCCCTTCCTCATGGTCCAAGGAGGCTGCTGGAGCTCCAGGCATTCCAGCCAGGAGAAAGGGGAAAGAGAGGCATAGCACTTCCCTTTAAGGAAAGTTCCCAGAAGTTATTTGACACTTCTGTTTACATCCCCTCAGCCAGAACTTACTTAGCCAAAGCCAGCTCCAGGGAGGCTGGAAAATGTTGGACTCTGGGTGGCCATGTGCCTGGCTAAAAATAGGGGCCTCTGTTAGCAAAGAAACAGGGGAATGGGAAGTTGGGGAACAAGCATATCTCTGCCTCTGGTGAATCAGGACCTTTTCTTTCTTTTTGGGGGGGGCGGGGGGCTTGACAAAGGTCAGAATATCTTCCTAAAACCCCTCAGAACTGGAATGCTGGTGGGGTGGGCTGAGACCGAAAAAAATCTCTTCAGGAAAAATAGGAACTGAGACTCTGACCCCTTCACTCTCCCTTTTTCTTTTCCTTTCTTGCAAATGTTATGCCTGATTTATGACTGTTTGTTTGTTAAAAGCTGACATTTACATTAGATCACATTCCCTTAGCAGGCTGTTCAGAATGTTTCTGGGCTGATGGAAAATGTGACTGCCAAACATTCATTCAACAAATAGCACTGTTTACTGCTCACCTGCTACGTCCCAGCCAGGCCCTGGGTACAGAGTGGTGACCAAAATTGCCATGGCCCCTTTCCTTGCGGAATTAATCAGTGACAGCACTGTCCAACAGAAATATAGTACAAGTCACATATGTAATTTTCAATTTTCTAGTATCCACATTGAAAAGAGCTGGCCAGTTAGCTCGGTTGGTTAGAGCATGGTGTCATAACACCACGGGGTTTTTTTGGTGGCTGGCAGTATGGGGATCTGATACTGGCCAGCCACCAAAAAAAAAAAAAAGAAAGAAAAGAAAAACTGGAGAAATTAATTTTAATAATATCTTTTATTTGACCCAATATATCCAAAATATCATTTCAACATATAATCAACATAGAATTACTTTTAAAAAAAACAATGACCAGTAAGGGGATCTTAACCCTTGACTTGGTGTTGTCAGCACCACGCTCTCCCAAGTGAGCAACCAGCCATCCCTATACAGGGATCCGAGCCCAGGGCCTTGGTGTTACCGAGTGAGCCATGGGCTGGCCCTAACATAAGAATTACTAATGAGATATTTTACACCTTTATCATACTAAGTTTTCAAAATCCAGTGTATGTTTTATACTTAACAGCACATCTCAAGTTTCAAAAGCTCAATAGCCACATGGCCCAAGGTTTGGCGGCTCAACTCCACTCATTATCCAAGGACATTTCCAGTAAATGCTTCTCGGGGCTTAAACTGACCAGAAAAGCATTTTCTGTTGCCTGTTAACCTGGCCCAAAACACATGTCTTGATCAAAGGAGAATAATCCACACTCAGAAAAGTCAGAGAGAGCCCAGTGTAGAAAGACTCAAGTCTCACCACCTCCTTAGGAAGCTTTTTGGGTTGCCCAGGCCTGTGCCTCCAAACTTCATTTCCTGGAGGAGTACCCACCGGTGGGCTGGAGAAGTCGGGGGTTGGAAGAACCATGTCTCTTTGCCCTTCAGTCTGTTCTGACACCAAGGAATGGGCCTGACCAATTCACAACACACATCAGGCACTAGTGGACTGTGATGAAGTTCCAAGTCAGGGGCCGTGACATAATCACCTAAGGCTGATGCTAGACATAAAAGAGAACAAACTGTCCCCAAATAGACTACACCAGTCCAAGACAAGTAACAACCTTCTGTAAGACCACACTCAGGGTAGGTATGAATCTGCAGACTAGTGATATACCTGCTGGGCTGGCAGAAATGGACCTGGATTAACATACCCTAGACTCAAGTTCCAGTCACCACGCTGCTCATCACTAGCAGCATTGCCTTGGACATGCTGCCTCCCTTTTTCTGGGTCTCGGTTTCCCAGTCTGTAAAATGGCCATCTGCTTTGGAGCGTCTGGTGAGGCACCCAGAAGCTGGAAGGTTTTGTCTGTCACTCAGCAGTGCTGCCAGACACATGGAGGGAGCCAGTCGCTGCTGACAGCCTCAAGTCTCAGCCGGTTCCCTTCTCACACCTCACTCAAGTCCCAGAGCTGAGCCCCACGGCTGTGCCTACGGCCCCCAGCCCTGGTGTCCATGTGTGTCATGTCTGATCCGAGCATTCTCTAGCCCCCTTCCCTGACACTGAAGCCGCCATCTAACCTGTACATTTTACCTCCTTATTTTGCTAATCGTCTGTCTCTCTGCTGGTAGAATGTGAGCTCCATGGGGACAGGGATTTTTGTTTGTTTTATTCATTGCCATCTCCCCAGTGCTTAGCCCAGTGCCTGGCACATAATATCTGCTTTAAAAACATTGGTGAGGAGTGAGGCCCTGGAGCCCAGCAGGCCTGGAAATTCATTGCCATCTCCCCAGTGCTTAGCCCAGTGCCTGGCACATAATATCTGCTTTAAAAACGTTGGTGAGGAGTGAGGCCCTGGAGCCCAGCAGGCCTGGACTGGAGCCCCTGACTGGTCACTTTATAGTCCCCTCACAGTTGCCCTCATCCTGAGCCCACGGTCTGGTTAAGGTGTCCTCCTTGCTGCAGGATCTCCCTATTCAAAGCCTCTATAAGCCCAACTGCTTCTTGTCCTCACATTTTGCAAAAGGCTCCATTCTTACTTTGCTCAGAGAGGGCCTCTGGCAGGGCAAGACCGAGGGCAATGGACCTGACCACCGGCTCCTCACCTCCCCCCACTTCTGCCTGCAGGCCTGGGCCCCAACCCTGGCCCCAACACAAGAGCCAGAGCCAAATGCTTCTAGCATATACCACCACGGGTGATTTATTTAAGGGTCTCCAAATAATCACTTACATGTCACCATGGCAACCTGAAGAGTTGCCATGGAGATTGGAGCAGGAAACGTCCCCATGGAAACCCCTGGGAGACTTTCTAGGAAATCATTACCAGGTGGAGGAGCTTGGGAAGGGGGAGCTGGGCAAATAAGAGAGCCCCACAGTCTGGCACGAGAAGGGGGATAGAATGGGGCAAAGTGGGAGAGAGTGACTTAGAAAGGCAGGCAAGTTAATGATCTCTGCCAACTCTAGGGTCCCCCATGATAAGTAACTTCTGTTACACGCAGAGAAGAGATCTGAAAGGAAAAACCAGGAACTGGTAATAGCAGTGGCCCCGGGAAGGGGGTGGAGGAAAGAGACTTATTTTTCACTGTAGGCTCCTTCATACTGTTTGAATTTGTTTGGTCATAGAATTCCAAACTACTGATTATTCCAAAATTAAAATTATTTTTTGGTAAAGGGCACAAAAAGTGTTTACATTGTGTAATGATAAAATAAAAATAGGGCTGGCCGGTTAGCTCAGCTGGTTAGAGTGCAGCCATATAACACCAAGTACATAGATTCAGATCCCTAGACTAGCCAGCTGCCAAAAAACAAAAACAAAAAAATAATAAACATCCAAAAACCAAAATTAATTTTGTTTATAAACATTCACTATGTTAAATATTTTATATCCTCAGAACAGCTCCATATGGGAGGCATTATCTCCACTGTACGGATGAGGAAACTGCTGTTCCGAGAGGGTCAGACAGTGGCCACAGTCATGCAGATTGCTGGGAACAAACCCAGGGCTGTCGGGCTCCTCTGAGCAGGTCTGCATTCTCTGATCCCAACCCAGCTCTGCCACGAACACACTGAGCACCTTTAGACAACCCTCGTCCCTCTGGGCCTCAGTTTCCTCACCCGTAAAATAGTTTGGCAGTGTGGACTGGATGAAGGCAAAGGTCCCTTTGGCTTGACATTCTGAGTGCACTGGGGGTTTGCCTCAGAACCATGAAGATTCACTGCTGTGGGCGGGGATCAGGGGGTGGGCCCAGGGAGAGGAGCAGGAAAACAAGGGGTGTGGCCACAGTCCTCAGGGCCCTGTGGGGAACCTCGGGATTCTGCCTTGCAGCAGAGGAGGAGAGCGTGGGAGGAGGGCAGGTGAGCCATCAGGGAGATGCCAGTCAAACCACAGTGAGGCTGGCCAGGGAGCTCGGTGATTAGAGCGCGGTGCTGATAACACCAAGGGTCAGGGTTCAATCCCCGCACCAGCCACAAAACAAAGCAACGCGCACACACATACACGAGATACCTCTTCCTCACAGCCACTAGGATGGCCAGAACCCAAAAGACAAACCATTACAAGCATCTGCAAGGATACTCAGAAATCAGAACCTTCATACACTGCTGGTGGGAACACCAGAGGGCGCAGCCACGTTGGGTGGCAGTTTGGCAGTTCCTCAAAAGATTAAACATAGAGTTACTATATGACTCAGCAAATCCACTCCTAAGTATATATCCAAAAGAAATGAAAACATATTTTCACAGAAAAACTTGTACACGAATATTTATAGCAGCATTATTCATAATAGCTAAGAAGCAGAAACAACCTGAATGTCCAACTAATGAATAGATAAACAAAATGTGATATAGCCATACAGTGGAATACTATTCAGCCATAAAAAGGAATGAAGTACCGATATATATTACAACATAGATGAACATTGAAGACATTATGCTAAGTGAAAGAAGCCAGTCACAAAAGACTCCATTTATATAAAACGTCCAGAGTAGGTAAATGTATAGAGACAGTAAGTGGATTAGTGGTTGCCTAGGGCTGTGAGAATGGAGGAATTGGGAGGTGATGGCTGAGGGATGCAGAATTTCTTTTTGGGGTAATAAAAAGGTAAAATTGATGTGATAATGAAGACACAACTCACTGAAATACTAAGAGCCAATCGAAGATTTTTAATGAGTAAGCTGTATGGTATGTGAATTATATTTCAATGAAGCTGTTAAAAAATAAAAAGCA
>NW_007726508.1:662717-664264 GCF_000696425.1 Galeopterus variegatus
ACTAGGATGGCCAGAACCCAAAAGACAAACCATTACAAGCATCTGCAAGGATGCTGAGAAATCAGAACCTTCATACACTGCTGGTGGGAACACCAGAGGGCGCAGCCACGTTGGGTGGCAGTTTGGCAGTTCCTCAAAAGATTAAACATAGGGCCGAGCCCGTGGCGCACTCGGGAGAGTGCGGTGCTGGGAGCGCAGAGACGCTCCCGCCGCGGGGGTGGATCCTATATAGGAATGGCCGGTGCGCTCACTGGCTGAGCGTGGTGTGGGTGACACCAAGCCAAGGGTTGCGATCCCCTTACCGGTCACAAAAAAGACAATAAAAAAAAAAAAGATTAAACATAGAGTCACCACACAACCCAGTCATTGCACTCTCAGGTATATACTCAAAATAAGTGAAAACATAGTCCACATAAAAACTTGTACAGAAATATTCATAACAGCATTATTTATAATGCCCCCAAAGTGGGAATAACCTAACTGTCCATCAGCTGATGAATGGATAAACAAAATGGGATACATCCATACAGTGGAAAATTATTCAGCCATAAAAAGGAAGGAAGTCCTGACACATGCCACAGCACGGGTGACCTTGAACACATTGTGCTAAATGAAGGAAGTCAGACGCTAAAAGCCACACAGGACACATGTTAAACGATCCCATTTATATGAAACATCCAGAATAGGGAAATTTATAGAGGCAGAAAGTAGATTAATGGTTGCCTAGGGTGGGGGCAATGGGGGGATGGAGGTGAGGGGACAGCTGAGGAGTTTCTTTTTAAGGTGATTAAAATGTTTTAAAATTGTGGTGATGGATACACAAATATGCAAATATACTGAAAGCCAGTGAATTGTACGCCTTAAATGGGTGAATTGCATGTTATATGACTTATGTCTCAATAAACATGTTTTTAAAAGGAGAGACCCAATGTCACACAACCACTGAGTGGCCTCTCTAAGGTGCCCTGTCCTCTGCCCAGCCTCCTTTCACCACCTTCTGCTCTTTTTAAGGCGGGCTAGAAGGGTCTCCATGGGGCAGCTCCCTCGGCTGCTTCTAAAACGAATGGGTGCCAAGTGGTGGGGACTTCGTCACACTGTCCTCCCCATACCCCTCAGCCAGAGCAGCATTCTTTAACAAACTGGGCCACCTCCAATTTCATTTAGAGAAAGAGGTAGACTACTAGAGGGAAAGAAAAGTGAAAGCTTGAAAGCCACTGACCAGAGAAGGTATTAAAGAGGTTGGCAAAGTGATTAAGAACCTGGGCTTTGGCCTCATAGGAAGCATGTCTTTTTAGTCTGAGGCTTTGACATCTTGGGGCCTGGCTGAACCTGGAGGGACTGCCCCTCCACGGCTAGCCAAATCCTAGAGATAGTAAAGGGCTCACGTGTAAGTGGGCCTTTCATATGCAAACCAATCAATCCAGAGCCCATACCCCAACCATTTCATTACTAGCTCTTACAGGGTTCTCACGCCCTGGGCCACTATTCCCCCCCCCCCCCCCCCCCCCCCCCCCCTCCCCCTTTTTTTTTTTTTTTTTTTTTTTTTT
>NW_007726508.1:664555-668721 GCF_000696425.1 Galeopterus variegatus
CCGCACAAATCATCCAGGCAGAGCCAGGTACTGGACACGGAGAGACAGCCCTGCACCCCACAGCCCACTGAGATTATTCAAACTAGCAAATCTCAGGTCTGCTTACCTTGCCTCGCCTGTTCCTTCCTGCAGAATCCAAAACAAAGGCTCTGGCCCACATTTCCCCCGCACTCCCTCTGTCTCCTGACCAACGCTGGTGCATCCCTGAGTAGCCCTGCCTGGTGCGGTGCCCCTGGTCTTGGAAACTGTTAGTAACAAACCATCTGATCAATAGCAGTCTTCCAATCTGGTGGCCTCACCATACCTAAATAAGATCTGCATTTTTAAAGAGGCCTCATTCTGCCTGGGCACCAAGCTTACAATCTCCCCACCCAGAAAAGGACTTCACTTTCCTCACCCACAAACCTGGGTTACCAGGCATGCCTGCCTCAGGGCCATCCTATACAATGGTGTCGGTTGCACATTATGCATTGGGGCCATGCCAAGTGGGAGCTCCAATCCGGCCCCTGCTCTGCTTGACCACCAGGAAGAATGGGTATCTTCCCGCAGTCACCTTCACCCCCACATGGGGCTGCTGTCAAGACTCAAAGAGGTAAGAATCAGGGAGTACTTGGTACAGTGCGCAGCCCTCCAGAAACGGCGCCACCATAGTCTCCAGGAGGCAGGAGGGGCTGGGGGATGGCTCCTAGACACTGTGACGATCTCAAAGAAGGTTTCAGTTCTTTTGTTTCAGCAGGGGGTGGGGGGTGCTGTAAGTGTACTTCAAACTAATTTTTATTTATCAAAGGAAGGTGACCTGAGCTGACACCCAGACTATAAATGAATAGATATGTACACACCCATGTTCATAGCAGGGTTATTCGCAGGAGTCAAAATGTGGAAGCAACCCAGGTGTCCATCGACAGCTGAATGGATAAATAAAATGTGGTATATGCATCCTATGGAATATAATTAAAAAAGAAGGAAATTCTGACATGCCACAGCATGGATGAATCTTGAGGACATTATGCTAAGTGAAGTAAGCCGGTCACAAGAGGACAAATACTGCCCGATTCCACTTACATGAGGTGCCTAGAGTAGTCAGATTCATAGACACGGAAAGTAGAATGGTGGTCGCCAGGGGCCGGGGGAGGGAGAACGGGGAGCCGGTGTTCAGTGGGAACAGAGGTTCGATTTTGAAAGATGAAAAGTGTTCTGGACATTGGGGGCACAATAATATGTCTTAATGCCACTGAACTGTCCACTTAAAAATGATTAAGACAGTAAATTTTGTTATGTATATTTTATCGCAATTTTTAAAAGACAGCCGAGTCATACTTCCTGGCAAATCCATGCACATGTCCAGTAGAAAAACTGCTCAAGGCAATGGGAGGCAATCTTTAAAGAGAGTGATCTGGTGGGACACTTTGCCTGTGATCTGGTGGGACACTTTGCTCTCTTGCCATACCATTTGTAATCATCTCGTTATACACACACATATATGTACGTACGTACATTTGCTCATGTGACGGGAGAAAAATGTTCTCTCTTTATTTGTACTTCTGTATTTACTCCTGAGGCTCAACATTTTGTTGGCTATTTTTTTTCCCATGAGTTGCCTGCTCTTAAAGCTGAGAGGGTGACCAGGACAAGTGTGTTCCCTTGGTGTCTCAGCCCTACTGGTGTTTCAAACCTCATTGTCCTGTTTTTGTTAACTTGCATCGTCTCTGGCACCAGGTATATTAATCAGAGTTCCTGGTAAGAAGAAATAGGAAAAACAATCTGCCCCCTGCCCAGAGCTGGTGCGGCTGTGAGGGGCTGTGTCTCAGCACTGCCACCTGGGCCAGGCATGGTGTTGGGCCTCACCTGCCTCCAGGTGCCCAGGGTAAAGGTAACAGCAATGCTAACGCTGGCAAGCAAACCGAGGCGGGATGATGGTCTCAAAAGGCCTCAGACAGCAGCCACAGCATCTGACCCCACTTGGAGGGTTTCCTTGAGAGACAAGTTGCTAGTCAAAGTTGAGGATTACTACCAGGGTGGAAAATTTCAGTTTGAAACTGAAGTTCCTGATGCGTACAACATGGTGCCTACCAAAATGAAGTGTTTCACCAGGATCTGGCACCCCAACATACAAGTTGCTAGTCAAAGTTGAGGATTACTACCAGGGTGGAAAATTTCAGTTTGAAACTGAAATTCCTGATGCGTACAACATGGTGCCTCCCAAAATGAAGTGTTTGACCAGGATCTGGCACCCCAACATCAGAGACAGGTGACATATGTCTCAGAGAGAACATTCGATTGACGGCACTGGCTGGGCTCCCATGAGAACAATAAAGGATGTTGTATGGTGATTAAATTCTTTATTTACTGATCTTTTGAATTTTGATGATCCACTGAATATTGAAGCTGCAGAACATCATTTGCGGGACAAGCAGGACTTCCAGAATAAAGTGGGTGACTGCACCAAGCGTTATGCCAGTTGACAGAAGGAGATGATCCAGGCCCACACTATGTGCTACCGTTTGTCTCCAACGTGAAACAGCAAGAGGTAGCCCCTCCTCGCCCTGTCCTCACGCTCCCTCCCAGTCCCACCAGATCGTCCCAGTCCTGTGACCATGGTGTCCTGAAGAAGACCATCTTCATGACTGCCCACTGTAGATAGAGAATTCAGCATAAATACAGAAAGAAAAGGTGAAGAAAAAAAAAGAGAGAGAGAAAAGAATCTCGCTAATGACGCAGGAAAGTTTTGTTTTTGAAAGCATATCAGGCCATTCACAGAGTCAGAAAATGGGAGAAAACCAAGGGTGCCTGGCAGCAGACAATCCAGCTGGGTCACACCCCAGGCATGGTCTGGTGAGGACACTGGGCACCATGCCAGTGGGCCTGATGCTGCCACAGCTTCCACTGCCAAAATTAGATTCTCCATTCTCCCTTTGCAGGAGAATCCAGTCCGCCCTGCTCGCCACCAGGAACCAGGGGACAGGGGTAGTGAATATCTGTCATTCCTGTCCTGGGGAACTGGAGGCAAGGATTTAGAAGGTGGGCTGTCCAAAAGATGATGCCCACCAAGTTTATGAAGTACTTGACAGGGTACAAAGCATCTTCATGTCCATAAAAGCAACTATTAATGACCACCATTTACTGGGTTTTGTTGTATAAAAAGCACCCACTGAACATTTTACATGTTGTGTCATTAGCTCTTATGCTGATCCTCTGACACTGGTACTACTCTCCCTGTTTTGTTACGAGAAGACCAAAACCAGACTGATTCTATCACTTTCCCTGGGCACACAGTAAATATCAGAGCCAAAATGCAAACCCAGCTTTACCTAACTCTAAAGTCCTACAGTCACAACACCGTTCCTCCCCAGGAGTGGCCAAAAGCCACCAAGTGAGCGGGTAGCAGAATACAGCCCTGTCTTCTGACTCCAGATCCATTCTATCAGGACCTCTGGATTCTCTTCAGGGTCCCAGGAGGGATTTAAACATAAGGATTCTCCCTCGGATTGTCACAGAAAAAGACTTCGGCAAGGTGTTTTCTGCATGTTCCCGGTTTTAGCCAGCATGTCAAGAAAATGTATAAAATGTCTATCATCTATCTATTTTAGGGTAAAAAGAATAAAGTTTATTATTTTTTTTTTATTCAAAGTATTTTAGGTCACTGCCCTGGGCCCCAGCTGGGGTCCTGAGGCATGGAGCCAGGGGAAGCCGAACCCAGCCACTACCAGGTGAAGAACACACCAAAAACACCATTTCCACACAGATAGCCCACCAGAACCACTGCAACTGCTCTATAACAGCAGTCACAGCCACTGTACAGATGGCACGCCAGACTCCCAACTGCATTGACACAAGGAGAGGCAGCAGCAGAGATGAAAAAAAAAAAAAAAGAAGAAGAGGTCCTCTCACTCCACAAAGCACACTCCAGAGTAATCGAAGAAGCATCTGACTTACGATACTGGGGGAGGACTTGATCACACCTGTCTCAATACTGAACAGATCGTCTAGGCAACAATCCAACAGAAGAATAATTAGTCTGTCAGCTGGAGAGAACAAAGCTGTGGTTATTGGGGGGGGGGGGGGGGGGGGAGGGAGAGATTGGATAATGTGCATAAAAAATAAGTAGGATTTGTAATAATGAATATGCTAATAAAAATTTTTTTAAATAAATAAATAATAAAATTTGC
>NW_007726508.1:669136-669829 GCF_000696425.1 Galeopterus variegatus
AGAGATTGGATAATGTGCATAAAAAATAAGTAGGATTTGTAATAATGAATATGCTAATAAAAATTTTTTTAAATAAATAAATAATAAAATTTGCATACAGCCCATGCAGTTTTAGGTCCCCTCCAAAAACTATTTTAACATTTACCTGTACATATTTGTGGGGTACAGTGTGTTGTTTCACTACATGCATATACTGCACAATGGTTAACTTAGTGTAGGTAGCTTAGTTTTGTACCTATTAGTCCACCAATTCTGCTCTGCAGCTCCTCTCCACCTCTGGTAACCATTATTCTACTCTCTACTTCTATGAGAACCACTTTTTTTTTTCTTTAGATTCCACATGTGAGTGAGATCATGTGGCATTTGTCTTTCTGTGCCTGACTTACTTAACATGATGGTTTCCAGTTCCATTCATGTTGCTTAAAATGATAAGATATCATTTTATATAGCTAAACAGTATTCCATTGTGTACATATATCACATTTTTTTAATCCAATCCTCCATTGATGAACAGTTAGGTTGATTCCATCCCTTGGCTATCGTGAATGGTGCTGCTATGAACATGGGAATGCACGTGTGTTTTTGATATATTGCTTTTATATCCTCTGGGTAAATACCCAATGGTGGGACAGCTAGATCATAAGGTGCATCTGTTTTTATTTTTATTTTATTTATTTATTTATTTATTTATTT
>NW_007726508.1:669906-670383 GCF_000696425.1 Galeopterus variegatus
AGCACCACGCTCTCCCAAGTGAGCCAGGGGCCGGCCTTAGGTGGATCCATTTTAGTTCTCTGAGGAACCTCTACTCTTTTTCACAATGGCTGTGAAAAAATTTACATTCCCACCAACAATGCAGGAGAATTCCTCTTTCTCTGCATCTTTACCAGCATTTATTATTTTTCGTCTTTTTGATAATAGCTGTTCTAACTGGAGTGAGTTGATGTCTCACTGTAGGTTTAATTTGCATTTCCCTAATGATTAGTAATGTTGACCATTTTTTCATGTGTCTGTTGGCCATTTGCATGTCTTCTTTTAAGAAATGTCAATTGAGGTCCTTTGCTCATTTTTTAATTGGATTATTTGTTTATTTATTTTTTCCTGTTGAGTTGTTTATGTTCCTTATATATTCTGGATATTAGACCTTGTCTGATATGTAGTTGATTGAAAAAGATATATATATTTTTTCCTTTTTTGTCTTTTTTCATGACC
>NW_007726508.1:671610-690195 GCF_000696425.1 Galeopterus variegatus
GACACGAAAAAAGACAAAAAGGAAAAAAAAATGAGTGAATTTTATGGTAAGTAAATCAATATATTTATTTTTATCCTGTTTTTATTTTTGAGGAATACCTTGGTCAAGCTTATCAACCATCACCAATACTCTGAATGAACATAAAAAACTGACTATTTCCCATAACTTCACAAAGACAGTGATGGTTATAATACTCTAAAATGTTATGAGATTGGCATTACTAATTTTAAATTCCAATATATTGTATTTTAAATCAATAAAGTTGATAATTTAAAATTTTCCCTTCTTGAAATGAGACAAAGTGTACTAGAGATCTCTCACTATCATTTCTTACAACTGTCAAAAACAAAAGGGCCGGCCCCGTGGCACACTCGGGAGAGTGCAGCGCTGGGAGCACAGCGACGCTCCCACCGCAGGTTCGGATCCTATATAGGGATGACCGGTGCGCTCACAGGCTGAGCGCAGTGGGTGACACCACACCAAGGGTTGCGATCCCCTTACCGGTCACGAAAAAGAAAAAAAAAAAAAAAAAAAAACTGCATGAGTATCTACAATTATCTAAATAAAATTTTAAATAATGAAAAGAAAATAAAAATTCCCCTCCCTGAGGCTTGGCTGACTCCCAATCCCCCATAAACAGAGCAGAGAGCAGCCGCTGCAGGTAAACAGCTGAGTGGAGATGTCAGAGGCTTCCCAGTGCTGGCAGAGCTGAGTTTGGCCCCAGCCAGAGTGGACAGAACTTGGTGAAGACCCGAGGCTTTCAGCTGAGGCCCTGGAAAGGCCACGCACACGCAGAATCGGCCATGCCTTAGGACTGGGAATGGAGACGACAGCAATAACACGATTGTGGAAGCTGCAGGATGAACGAGTGGCAGCGAGGTTAGCAGATCCAAGGCAGCTGAGTCCTAAGCTGGCAGCGGGAGAAGCTAAAAGCAACTAGACTTACTCTGCGGAATCGCAAAAGACTCAGGAATATGTGGCACCAGAATTAGGGGTAAAGGTAATGCTAAGAACAAGAGAATTGTTTGAAAATTTAAGAAATTAGACACCCCACATGCCTTGTTTTATTTTCCCACCTAGACAATTGGTGGAAGACTAAAAGTTTGTTCTCAAGAGAAAGTAAACCAAGAGTGTCTCTAGATTATGGGATATGGGTTCAGCTGGTGACTTGGGTTGAATGTCCCCCCAAAACTTAATCCCCACTGTAACTGCTGAGGGTGGGAAATCCTATTATGGTAATTGAAAGGTGGGGACTTGAAGAGGTGATTAGATTGCAGGACCATGCCATAATGAATGGGTTAATAATGGTGGTCATGAGGGTGGTTGGGAGGGCATTAAAAGGAGACTGAATGAGGAGGTTAGGCTCTCTCTGCTTTGCCATTCTGCAATGTGACACCCTGCTGCCACTGAAGTCACCACCAAAGAAAGCCTTAACCAGACATGTTCCCTGGACTTTAGACTTCCAGCCTCTGAAACTGTAAGAAATAAATCTAATTTTCTTATAAATCACCCAGTGCAGGTATTTCTGTTAAGCAACAGAAACAGACTAATACAACTGGTAAGGGGGCTGTGGACTTAAAGCAGAGGATTAAGCAAACATGTACAGCCAGAGTGTGGACCCCTAGCTTCTTCATTCATTCAGCTCCCAGGACACTGTAACGCCAAGTGATTGATGACAAGGTCTACTTTGGGGAATCTGACTTACCCAATCGAAGAAGACCTAAAAATGCTCACAATGAAATGGCTCAGCCAGATCACCCTGCGGTGAAGATCATAGTCAAAAATCTCTACCGATGTACTCAGACTACCCAATCAGCCTTTCAGTACCCCCACTCGGATAACCAATAGTCGTCAGACATCTGACCACAGCTTCTCACATGAAAGGCACAGACTAAAATAAACAGAAAAAGCAACTTGAAGGAAATGGCTTATCAGGTAGAAGAAATATTTTTAAAATAGGACAAAAAAATCTATCATTAATATTTCTTAGTGAGATTTAAAAATATCATACATCCCTGGAACAAAGCACAATACTATTAAAAATACATATAATACATTATGGACATATTTTATATAGACATTCTATACACGCACATACAAACCTGAGACAAGACCACAATACAAGAACTGTTTGTTTTCAAAAGGGAACATTCAATGGACAAAAAGGAGGTCTTTAAAATTAAAAATATAACATCAGAAATAAAAAAAAACTCAATGCAAGGATTGTAAGATGAAGTTGAGGAAATCTCTCAAAAGGCAGTGCAAAAACATAGATGTGGAGGCCCACTTTCTGCATAATTAGGAGTTGCAGAAAAGAAAAAGAAAAAAACAGGGAAAATAGAGTGGAAGAAATGATCAAAGAAATACTTGAAGAACATTTTCCAAAACTGAAGGATAGTTTAGTGGGCTAAAAGAGCCCCCTGAGTGTCCGACACAATGGACGAAAATATGGCCATGCCTCACATACCCACGCAATAACAGACTGCATATTGGAGGGTGTTGGAGCAATAGGCTGTGTGTAGCCTAGGTGTGTAGCAGGCTAGCCCATCTAGGTTTGTGTAAGTGCACTCTGTGAGGTTCACACAGTTACGACGCATTTCTCAGAACACATTCTTGTCATTAAGTGACTCACGACTGTAGGCCTGCATCGAGGCAGACCATTAGAATTCAGAACACTGAACACAGAGAAGATCCTAGAAATTTCTAAATGGAAGGGGGAACAGATGAGAAATTAGAATGGCTCAAATGTCTCAATAGGCACACTGGAAGTTATAAGACAAGAAATGCAGTCTGGGCACCGTGGCACGTGCCTATAGTTCCAGCTACTCAGAAGGCTGAGGCTGGAGGGTCACTTGGGCCAAAGAGTTCTGGGCTAGAGTGTGCTATGCCAATCGGGTGACCGCACAAAGTTTGGCATCATTATGGTGACCTCCCAGGAGTGGAGGACCACCAGATTGCCTAAGGAGGGGTGAACTGGCTCAGGTTGAAAACAGAGCAGGTCAAAACTCCCATGCTCATCAGTGGTGGGGTCACACCTGTGAAGAGCCACTGCACTCCAGCCTGGGTGACAGAGGGAAACCCCATCTCTTGGGGTGGTGGGGGAGACAAGCAATGCTTTCAAAATTCTGAAGGGAAATTATCTTCGACTTAAAATTTTATACCCAACCAAACCATCAATCAAGTGTGATGGTAGAAAAACATTTTTAGTGACTTAAGTCTCCCTCCCCAATTTTTTATATAATCAGGAGGCTGTTGGAGGAGGTGTTTCACCAAAATAAGGTGCTACAGCAGTAGAAAGACAACAGAAAACAGGAATCTGACACAAGAGAGAGATGAAGCGAATGCCCCAGGATGTTAGCGAAGAGAGAGTGCAGGATGAGAGCAATACGATCATCCTGCAGAGCAACCAGCCTAGACTGCATTAGGCCAGAAAGTTCCAGGAGAGATTTGTTCAAGAAAACAAATTTGGTAGAATATCATCTGCATGTACTAAGGGAAGACTTCAAAAACTGAGTTTGGCATTGAGTATGTAGAAAACTAAGTGAATGTGGGAGTTAAAAAAGATAATTATTAACTCTAGAGAAAAATTTTTTAAATTTGCATGAAACAAGAAATAGTCTTAGTCCAACATGGGAACGGTGTTTACATAGTGGTAGTAATATAAACACTGACTATTGCTCTTACCAGATTATTGTACAACCATGTTGGGAAGATGGGGTTGGGGAGGGGTGAGTGGATTGTTGGAGAGTAATATATAGTGCCTACAACTGAAAGTCATGAAGTAGCACTGAAAAAATACTATGGAGAGAAATGGAGATAAATGCCAAAAGAACGAGCTATAAAAATTGAAGGTGGATATCTCTGGCGAGGGAGAGGCAGAGGCTCTTTTTCATAAGTCTTGCACCACTCTTTAGCTCTCTAAGCTATGAATGAATAACTTCAATAAAAATTAAAACTTTGACCTGATTTCTATCTCAGAATGTACAAGCTGAGGCAGGCAAACACAGGAAGCGATGCTAAAGATGTTTAGACAAACGATCTAGAATCCTAAGAGGAAAGTTTAGTTGTAGACAGAGAAGGACGGAGTACACACAGGCAAGAAGAGCACCAGAACTTCCAGAAATAGGCCGGCCAAGGATAACACTGAGACCTCCTTAGCCTCATCCAGGAAGCCGTGATACATAACAACCTTGAATTTGACCTTCCAGCATGCAGCCTGTTCTCCCAGGGATGGGAGGTGGGAGCTTCCCCAGGGAAGGTGGCATGAGATGGAGTCCTTGGAACCCAAAGCAGCCATTTCTCCCACCCTCCAGCTTTCCTCTCCATCCTCTGCTCCATCCTCCACCAGCCTCCTGATCCCAGCACCCCTCAGGACTCCTGCTTAGAGGTATTGACCTGTGCTCATGCTTGCAGAGATCAAGCCAGCTGAGGGGATTAGGATGCGCTTCAGAGCTAGCAGACAAACCTGGCTCTACTTTAACCCCCACATCCTCTATCCCAGCCGTGTTTGCAGTATCGGAGCAGACAGCTCAGCCAGCCCACCTGCACGGCTTCCCTAGACATTCCACACCCACACAGTGGTGCCGGGAGTAAAGCTGCAGAGAAAGGGAAGGTATTAGGGGAGTATTAAGGTGAGGAAGTGACTCAGCCCAGCATAAGCCTGCAGGCATCCGGAGGAGTTCTCACGAGGCAGCGCAGCCGTTCCTTTCAGCTTTTAAGTTGGCCTGGAAGTGTTGCTAAAATGTGACTTGCTCTTCCCCACTGAGCACTAGGTGGGAGGGAGGGCTAGCTGGGTTCCTGTCCCCACTCAGCCCCCAGAGCATCCCTGGTGGGCTGGTGATGTTTGGGGGTCCTTGGATTTTGCATGCCAATGGGTTTCTTTCTCCTGGATTGGTTTGCCTTGCATAGGGTGGAACCAGATTGGAGAGGTGACTCCGGGCAGGAGCTGCCTCCCCATTGGGAGAAACAGCTCACCCAGGGGACAGAGGGTGGTAGGCCTTTGGGGCCTGGCAAGCGGGAACAAGCCCTAGAGGAAAGCCACTCTTCCATGGAGTGCATGCAGCCATGAGGTCAGACAATTCAAATTCAGGTCCATGACCTTGGACAGGATGCCCGTCTCAGAGATAGTATAGGCAGTTCCTCAGAAAATCAAACACAGAATTACCACATTATCTAGCAAGTCTACTTCATGGTGTATAGCCAAAAGAACAGAAAGCAGGGTCTCAAAGAGGTATTTGGACATCCATGTTCATAGCAGCATTGTCCAGAATAGTCAAAAAAAGGTAGAAGCAACCCAAATGTCCATCGATGGGTGAATGGAGAAACAAAATGTGGTGTATTCATGCAGTGGAATATTACTCAGCCTTAAAAAATAAGGAAATTCTGATAACATACTACAATATAAATGAACCTTGGGGACATCATGCTAGGTGAAATAGCTAGTTACAAAAAGATAACATACTACAATATAAATGAACCTTGGGGACATCATGCTAGGTGAAATAGCTAGTTACAAAAAGACAAACACCACATGATTCCATTTATATGAGGTACCCGGAGTAGTCAAACTCATACAGAAAGTAGGACGATGGTTTCCAAGGCTGGGGAGAAGGGGGCATGGGGAGTTAGTGTTAACGGGTGCTGAGTTTCAGTTTTGCAGGATGGAAAGAGCTCCGGAGATTGGTCGCACAACAATGCAAATGTATTTAACATTACTGAACCGTACACTTTAAAATGGTTAAGATGGTAAATTTTATGTTAGGTATACTTTACCACAATTAAAATAATAATAGTAATTTTAAAACCTTTAAAAAAAGAGGGACACAATTTCTTCCACTGACATACCTGCATTTACCTGGGCAGAGAAAGAGAACATAGCCACACGACATAACACCTGGCACATAGTAAGCCATCAATTGTCAATTTGTTGGATACTTGTCAGAAAGTGTGATAAGTAAGAGGGAACGCAGAACAGGGATGCACAAAGCATCTCGTCTGGTGGGGGGTGGGAGCAGGTGGGTTACAGAGAAAAGGACATCTGAGCTGCACCCCTGGATGAGAAGATTGGAGCAGCCCAGAGAATTCTGGTTCTCACACCTCTTTGAGCCTCACTTTCCTCATCTGTAAAATGACAAAAATACCAACATAGTAGGGGTGCCGTGAGGATTAAATGAGAGCATGTATGTCAACAGCCTAACACAGAAACAGACACAAAATAAACATTTGTTTAAATAGTAACTTCCAGCATTATTATTATTATACTTTAGTTCATGTCAGGCAATGGTCATAGTTAAAGCTTAAAAGGTAGGATGGGTCAGATTACAAAGAGCCTTGCATGAACAGCCAAGGGTTTGGTCATGTTTTTCCAGCAGTTAGGAGGAGCCTGGGAAGGCTTCTGAGGCAGGGAATTTCTGGGACGTTAGAAATGGATTTGCTTGCAGTTCAGTTCATATGTGCACCCAGGCTGAACGTGTGACTTCTAGGCCATTCCACCTGGGTTTCCATTTGGTGCTTATGTATCAAAGGGGCTGTAAGTACTAGTTCCTTAGGAGAGACCAAGAGAAAAGCAATGCCCTTAAAAAACCAGGAGGGCAAGACCCAAAGAGGAGGATGACATGACAATAGCGGGGGAAGAATCTTTCTTTAATACTGGCCATGTGGGCGCCACAGTTTTCTAAATGAACAGATAGTGTATCTTGTAAAATTTAAAGATGTGACTTTGCTAAATATGTATTTAAATCGTCAGCATTTTGAGTTGTGGGACCATCTGTGTGTGTCTGTGTGGCGAGTGTATCACACAGAGCTGCTTAGAAGTGCTCTTCGGAGCAAGGATATCTACTGCAGAGATGGTTCATTGTCCCACAGATCCATTTTCTCTTCTTCCCTAATGATGGAACTCCCAGATTTTAGCTGGGCATACAGCCTGCAAGAATAAAGATTACATTTCCCAGTGTTGCTTGCAGTTAGTTACGTCTGTGACATTAAGTTCTGGCCACTGGGATGTAAGAAGTGCCGTGTGCAACTTTCTGAATGTGTATTCAAAGGAAAGGGGCAGAAGTTTCTTTTCTCTTTTCTTCTTCTTGGCTAGAATATAGATGTGAGGGCTGGACCTCAAGCAGCTCCATGCACATGCAGGGGACAGTGGAACAAGATCTAAGGAAGCCACACTGCAGAGCACTACACCAACCTGGGTAGCTGACTTCTGGCCTTCAGGTATGGGGTAGAGGAAGGCACTTCCATCTTGTTTAATCTACTGTTATTTGGGGGTTTCTGTCACTCACAGCAACACATTATTTTAGCTGTCACAGCAGCCAATAAACCTTGGGCTTACTCCCATCAGTGGTCTCTCTGTGCAGTTTTATCTTCATTGTCCCCCAAACTCTCACCCTGATCAAACCAAGGGAGTTCAACTGGTGTTACAGACCACTTAAGAGGGACTACCCTAGTGCCACTGAGATGAACTCCACATGAGAGGGCCCAGAAGCAGGCGCAATGACTTCAGAAAAAAGTTAGGCATTACCTGGTAAAGTTGAAAATCATACCTGTATATCCCATGGCCCAGCAATTCCTCTTAAATATCTTTAAAAGATTTATACATTAGGGGTCACATATAGCAGCACTTTTAGTAATCGCCAGAGACTGGACACAATCCAAATGACCATCAACAGGAGAATGGCCAAGTAAATCGTGGCTTATTTACGCAATAGAGTCGACCATGCAGCGATGAGAATGAAGGGACTATCACAAGCATCAGTATAGACAAAACTCCAAAAAATCATGTTGCACAAAACGTGCAAGGCACAGAAGAAAACGTGCAGTCATAGAATTTGCAGAACCAGGCAGTTCTACACAATGTACTGTCTAGTGACATAGACATCCATGGCCAAACGACTAAAAAAAAAGCAAGAAAATCATTCCCCCAGATGCAGGATCGAGGTGGGATGACGACAGGAGATGGTGCTGTCATGGAGGAGGCGGGAAGGGGGTGACTATGGGTGTTTGCTTTGGAACGGTTCTGGAAACTGTACATGTGCGTTTTATGCTCTCTTCTGATTATGAGAGAGACAGGAAGGGAGGAAGAGGGAAGGCGCTGTCGTGACAGTGGGGGGGACAGAATGAAAGCCTTTCCCCCTCCTTTCCTGTCAGCGCTGGTGACGCATTCCGCCGCCCTTCCGCACTCACTCCAGTCTGCTTGAATTACTGTTAGCTGTTAACACGTCTGTCTCCCTCTGCCACTAATTTATTCATTCAGCTGACAATTACTGAAAGTCTTCAAAGTGTCAGCAGGAGGGAGGGGTGACTGAAGGGAGTGAAGCAATGAAGATGAACAAACTGGGCCCCTCTCCCCCCGCAGCTCGCAGTCCAGGCAGGAGGCAGGCAGGTCTGCAGCCACGTGGCCTGGTCTGGCCCTGCGCCCTAGGGCCTGGTTCTGATAGAGGTGGCAGCACCAGTCTACCTGCGAGCGGGACTGGACTTCCTGCAGCTCTGTAGTCCTCCCTGCCTAGCACAGCCATGGAGGCACTAGGGCCCGCGTGCAAGCCAGTGTGAAGCTCTCCAAGCCTAAAATGCAAGTTTAGATCTCCAGCCTCATTGCCGGTCCCTAGGAAGGGACTTCAGAGTTTCCTGGTTCACTGTTTCCCAGACTTACTGATAAGCTTCACCTGGGACACCAGTCAAGAATTCAGGTTCTCAGGCCCTCGTCCTGGAGGGCCTGGCTGTCAGGTCGGGGCTGAAGCTCAGGAATCTGGATGTCCAGCCAGCCCCTCCAGAGTTACATGTGTTATGCACTGATATGCACGTTCTGTTCTCTTCTGAATGTAAGCTGTATTCCACCATCTGGGAAGTCCTGCAGTGGCGGCTGTCAGGTCGGGGCTGAAGCTCAGGAATCTGGATGTCCAGCCAGCCCCTCCAGAGTTACATGTGTTATGCACTGATACGCACGTTCTGTTCTCTTCTGAATGTAAGCTGTATTCCACCATCTGGGAAGTCCTGCAGTGGCTGGTTGGGGGTTAGCAGGGTGGCCTCCTTGTCCCCAGCAAAGTGCGAGGCCCGCGGTAGAGAAGGTCTTATTCATCCGCCTTCCCACTACCTCTCTTGGGGTCAATCAATGTTTGTGGAACCAAAATGAACTAAGAATAAATGAGAGAACCCAGCATTTTTCTGAAATGGAAATGAATCTTGCTCCTAACCCCCCTTTTTTTTTTATTTTTGGCAGCTGGCCAGTAAGGGGATCTGAACCTTTGGCCTTGATGTTATAATACCATGTTCTAAGCAATTGAGCAACCAGCCAGCCCCAGCCTGCTCCTAACTTTTGAACACCCCAAAGATTCGTGTTCATTTCAAAACATTTCGAGGGGATATGGTGAGGTTGTTCAGAGCTCCTTTCTGGACCTGGATTTTAATCCCCATTTCTTCTACTTGCTAGTTGTGTGACCTTGGGCACATCATTTGACTTATCTATGACTTAGTTTCCCCATTTGTTAAATAGACATGCTAATAAAGGCACATACATCAGAGGGTTGTTTTGAGGATTGAAGGAGTTGGTGCGTGAAGAGCTGACAACACTGCATGGCACATTGTGACAAGGAACTGTCACTGCTGTCATTTGTGTTTCCCTTTGCTTTTGCCTTGTGGTGAGAAGGTGGGGCCAGTCTTGGGTGGAGCCAAGCCCAGGGAAAGAGAAGGGACTCTTCCCAAGCCAGCAGCCTCCCTGAATAAAAGGCTCAGAGAGGCTGGGTGGGGCTTGCGCTCCCTGAAGCTGAGGAGGAAAAAATCCCTGTGGAGGACAGAGCTCCTGGTGCAGGCAGCTGCTGGCTTTTACCAGTTGGGAGGCTTCCACAGCTCCTGGTAACTTACTCCAGCATGCATTTTTGCTGTCTTTAGCCCTTTTCAGTTTCACCATAGATCTGAGCCTTAACCTTTGGAGTTCCTGAAAAGGCCCATGTGCTTGCTTTCCTGGCAGTCAGGAGGGAAGAAACCGGAGACCAGGACTGGCTTCTTAGATACTTCTGGAGGAGAGGACGTTGGGTAAGTAAGCACTTTTCCTGCCTGAACTTTAGGCTCCTCCTCTGAAAACATGAAGGAACTAGACATATGGATATACCCTGGGGAGCTCAGAACAAAAGGGAAGTGGGTTATGTAGCAGTGGAATTGAGACCAGAGGTGACCGAGGGAGTGGAGAGGTATCAGGTGGCTGCCTCACAATCCAAGGCATTTTCCTCCAGAAGGATTTATGCCCAGAATTATTATCCCATTTCACAGATAAGAAAACTGAGTCACAAAGCAATTAGGCAATTAGGAGGTGCGGAAATAAACAAAGACCACCCAAATGAGAACAAGCAAAGGCTATTTATTCCGAGCTTGCTATAGCAAGGAAGTCAGTCACTGTCACTTGCTCTTGGCAGAGACGCAAAGGCAGATGAGGGGTGGGTGGGAAAGCTTTATGGTGGAGAAAGGGAAGGCTCAGGTGCGCCTTGTTTGCAGGTCGTTGGCATGGGGAGTCTGTCCTTGGGCTTACCAGAAGCAGGACATCCTATGTACTTGGTTAGGGAATCATACCTGGCTTTTTTCATTTGGTTCTAAGTTGCAAGTAGGGACAGAAATTAGGCAAGCTGGCAGGTATTGATCAAGTCCTGGCCATTTGGGGCTGATTGCTACAGGGGTTGTTGTTTGGCTTCCTGGACTGGTTGCTGCATACTGTGGGTCAGAGTCCTACCTTGATATATAGTCTGGACATTGTCCATTTGTATATTCAGTCTTTCAGAGGTCTTTTTTGTCCTACACCCAAGCAGCTACCTCTGCGGGGACCTGTGGCTGCAGGAGCACCTTATGTGCCTATGTTTGCCTAAGGGAGGCCTCCCATGGACGACCTTTCTCTCCAAGGAAAAATCCCAGTAAAGCTGCAGAGAGCTTGATGGTTCCCGGCTGGAAACTGAAGGCCAGTGTCCCACCTGGCAGCTGTTTCTCCAGCTGCTGCTTACAGGGGGTAGCTTTGCTGACACCTGTGGGTAGTTATTCCTAAGGCAGTGGATCCCATCACTTTCCAGCTTCGTGATCATGAGCAGGGTGACTTGCTTCTCTGAGCCTCAGCATGGAATAGAGGCATTGTTTCTACTCCATGGTGGAGGGAGAGACAATTGAGAGGAGGAGTGTGGAAGGACTTTGAAAGGACTTTGTGGCTGGGTAGTATTTATTCCAGAGACACTGGTCCTCTATGACCTGAGTCTCTGGTCTAGACTAGAGAAATGGAGGCATTCTTATTGGGAGTTCCTGAGTGCAATTACAAGCACCAGAAACAGGAAATCTCTCCCTCCATAATTCACTCTTTCAACAAATAGTTTTGAGCCCCTGTCATGCATCAGGCTAGATGCTGGGGATACAGAGGTGAGTTGGACAGGTGTTCCATGGAGCTTACAGACCAGGGGGAGGCAGTTACTAAACACAGAATTACATTAAAAAAATAGTATAAAATGTAATGAGAGCCAGAAGGGAAAATGACTGCTCAAAGAGACAGAATCCAATTTTGATCATTTGGATGGAGGTGGAGACTAGGTGGGCTCCTGCAGATATGACCTCTAAACTGAGGCCTAGAGGACAGAATAGTATAAAATGTAATGAGAGCCAGAAGGGAAAATGACTGCTCAAAGAGACAGAATCCAATTTTGATCATTTGGACGGAGGTGGAGACTAGGTGGGCTCCTGCAGATATGACCTCTAAACTGAGGCCTAGAGGACAGAAAAGGGCTAGCTCCCCTTAGCCCACTTCCCCTCACATTGGTTCTTTCAACCATCAAATATTTCTGAAGCATCCACTCCAGGTCTCCACTATTGTAGGCACTGTGAGCAAAATGAGAAAAAAAAACAGCACAAGGTCCCTGACCCTAGGGTGTTTGGAGGCAAAGCACATCCCCAGGGAAAACTCCCAAACAATGCAAGACAATAGATAATGGCAAAAGGGGGAAAAGAGATTCAGAGCATAAGCTCATGGGGACTTCTAGGGAGCGAAAGGTGAGGTCATCAGGAGGGTTTCCTGGCCCTAAAAATGAGAGGGGGCTGGCCAGTTAGCTCAGTTGCTTAGAACATGGTGTTGGTAACACCAATGTCAAGGGTTCAGATCGCTGTACTGGCCAGCCACCAAAAATAAATAAATAAATAAAAGAACGAGAGGGGTTTGGACTGGCAAAGAGGAGAAAGAAGGAGTGGGCTCCAAGGGGAAGAGGGGAACATTGTACTGGTGGAGGACACAGGGTCAGTCGCTGGAGCATTGAGGGGAATAACAGGCGCTGATGAAGTTAGAAGAGAGCAAGACTTGGATATCTATGTAAGGAACTGCACTTTGTCCTGTGGGCAATGGGGAGCTAGTGAAGACTTGGGGAAGTGAGGGAGTTGGCATAGTGTTCCGAAGAGGCGAATCCTGCAATGTGTGGAGCATGGATGGAAGACTAGGCTGGTCAACAGATGATCTGTTTGGCCCTCCAGGGTCTACTGAAAAGGCTGATCAGACCTTAGGTTCAGCTCCATTGTTGTTAAACTGCCAGTCCATAGGGAGAAGCAACCAGTAAGATATGATCCCATAGTGTCAGATCCTTTCCAAGTGTGACTTCAAACTGGTTTCTGTGGAAGAGATACCAGGTGGGACGGAGAACTGACCCTAGAAAGGATTGCTTCTCTGCTCACACACATCCAGGTGTTCACACTCTCACACCTATTCAGCTTGCACTCACAGACACCCACGCTCCTGCCCACAATGCCCTCACACTCATGTTGTGAGTGCTGCACACGCGCCCATGCACACCCATGCATACATACCCTTGCAGGCAGCCTTGTTTACTTCCAAAGGAGCTGCACACTTGGAGCAGAGCACCAGGATCTGTTTCTCCAGGGAATGGCTGTTGCTTATCCATTAGAACATAAAATCCAGGGTCAGAGGCCCCTGGAGCCTCAGCTCACTCAGCCTGCAGAGAAGGCCCCACTTGTAGGTGTCTTTATTTGAAAACATCCTCTCCAATCACTGATAGAATACTAGATTCTGCCATAAGTAATTACCCACAAAGCAAGGTGGGAGGGTAGGTTTCTACCCATTCATAGGCTTTTTTTGAGTGCTATCAAGTGCAAGGCACTATTGTAGGCACACAGGGTGCAACACTGAACAAGTCAATGTCACTCCTGCCCCACAGAGGTCATAGTCATTGAAGATTGTTAACCTTCTATTGCTGCTGTGACAAATTTTCCACAACCTTAGAGCCTTCAAACAGCACCCATTTAGAATTTCACAGCTCTGTAGGTCAGAGGTCCAGATTGGCTTGGCAGGTTTCTCTGCTCAGGGTCTCACGTTGAAATCAAGGTGGCAGCTGGCAGGACTATCTAGGGAGGCTCTGGGAAGAACCCCCTGCCAAGCTCATTCAGGTCATTGACAGAATCCAGTTTCTTGTGGTTGTAGGACTGAGGTCCCTGTTTCCTTTCTGGTTGTCATCAGGGGACCACTCTTAGCTCCTCAAGCCTCTCTCTGGTCCTTGCACGTGGGACCTACATCTCAGAGCCACTAAATCCTTCTCAGGTTTGGAATCTCTCTGACCTTCCCTCTACCATCTCCAGCCTGAGAGAATTCTCTGCTTTTAAGAGCTCATGAGAGTAGATTAGATTGGGCCTACCTGGATAATCAGGGCTACTTTCCCTATTTTATTTTATTAATTAATTTTTTTATCATTATATGATGTAATCGATTTTTACTCTCCCTATTATAAGGTCAGGAACTTTCATCATATCTGCAAAGTCCCTTTAGCCATGTAACAAAACATATTCAGAGGTTCTGGAGGAAACTGAGGCACAGAGAGGTTTACCCAACATTACCCAGCTAATAAGTTGCAAAGCCAGCATTTCAATCAGGCATTCTCACGGGCAGAAGTTGCCCATTCAGGCACTGCTTCAGGGAGTTTATATGCCTGCCAGATACCAGGCATTGTCGACCTGTAACCCTACCAAAGGGCAACGTTTATTCCCACTTCAGAGATGCAGAAATTGGGGCTGAGGAAACTTAAGTAACTGGCCCAGGGACACAGCCAGTGAGGGTCAGCGTTGGAGACTGACTCGTATTTGTCCAGCTCCAAAGTTCTTTCTCTTCAGGGAGAGAAGAGGATTAAAGAATCAGCCTTGGAGGGGGAGGAGGCGGTGGTGGAGGGAGGGGTTGGAGGGAGAACAGAAGATGTTCTCATGGAGGGGTGGTGGAGCGATGCTGGAGAAGGTGCGAAGGAAAGGCCTCAAGGTGGCATCTGGAAGCTAATGGGGACAGCAGCTTTCTGTAGGCAGTTGTGCTCAGAAGGCGAGTGCAAAGCACCAGCCAAGCAGTCTATGAGATGTGGAGGTCCCGGAGTCAGGCTGTGATTCTTTCCGGAGGAAACAAGACAGGGAAGGATTCTTGAGAATGGGGGAAGAGGAGGGTGCAGACGTGTGTGTGTGTGTGTGTGTGTGTGTGTGTAGGGTGCAGATGTGTGTGTGTGTGTGCGTGTGTGTGTGTAGGGTGCAGATGTGTGTGTGTGTGTGTGTAGGGTGCAGACTGCCCAGAGCAGGGAAGGGATCTTCTCAAGGAGGAAGTGGGGGTAAATCTACAGAACAATTCTGAGGCACTGGAAGTGAGGGGATAGCGTGTTTGTAATATGGGGACACCCGTCTTTCTCCTTCATAGCACCCCACTGTGATGGGGCATGAGGTCATGGGGTAGAGAGGTAGTCCACTTAGTTGTCTTCTTCTGAGGCTAGCTAGAATCTGGGGGTGACATCTAGGAGATCAACTCTTTTGCCGGAAACATCAATAACTCCCCCGTAGTAGACCTCCACCACCCTCTTCCTCAACCAGCAACACACCCCTCTTCCTGCCAACGTCCTTTAGACTCTGGGGACCAACAGTCCCAAATGCGTGTAAGGAGATATTAACCGAGTCCCAGCTTAGAGGATCGATGGGGAAATTCTCCACGAGCTCTTTGCAGTGGGGGGGACCTCACGGATTTGGGGGAGGTTTTAATTTGGAGATGTCCAGGTTTAGGGGATCCCCCTCCATCTGTCTCCAGGCTTTATTTTGGAGTTCTCAGATTAGGAGAGCCCGGACTGGGGGCAGGATTGGTATGAGGGGTCTCCAGTGGCTGGGTCCACGTGCCCGGCCTGACTCCGCGTCGCCCACTCCCAGCAGCCCCGGGGCCTCGGGGGACCGGGAGGGCGAGCTNAGTTGCTTAGAACATGGTGTTGGTAACACCAATGTCAAGGGTTCAGATCGCTGTACTGGCCAGCCACCAAAAATAAATAAATAAATAAAAGAACGAGAGGGGTTTGGACTGGCAAAGAGGAGACAGAAGGAGTGGGCTCCAAGGGGAGGAGGGGAACATTGTACTGGTGGAGGACACAGGGTCAGTCGCTGGAGCATTGAGGGGAATAACAGGCGCTGATGAAGTTAGAAGAGAGCAAGACTTGGATATCTATGTAAGGAACTGCACTTTGTCCTGTGGGCAATGGGGAGCTAGTGAAGACTTGGGGAAGTGAGGGAGTTGGCATAGTGTTCCGAAGAGGCGAATCCTGCAATGTGTGGAGCATGGATGGAAGACTAGGCTGGTCAACAGATGATCTGTTTGGCCCTCCAGGGTCTACTGAAAAGGCTGATCAGACCTTAGGTTCAGCTCCATTGTTGTTAAACTGCCAGTCCATAGGGAGAAGCAACCAGTAAGATATGATCCCATAGTGTCAGATCCTTTCCAAGTGTGACTTCAAACTGGTTTCTGTGGAAGAGATACCAGGTGGGACGGAGAACTGACCCTAGAAAGGATTGCTTCTCTGCTCACACACATCCAGGTGTTCACACTCTCACACCTATTCAGCTTGCACTCACAGACACCCACGCTCCTGCCCACAATGCCCTCACACTCATGTTGTGAGTGCTGCACACGCGCCCATGCACACCCATGCATACATACCCTTGCAGGCAGCCTTGTTTACTTCCAAAGGAGCTGCACACTTGGAGCAGAGAACCAGGATCTGTTTCTCCAGGGAATGGCTGTTGCTTATCCATTAGAACATAAAATCCAGGGTCAGAGGCCCCTGGAGCCTCAGCTCACTCAGCCTGCAGAGAAGGCCCCACTTGTAGGTGTCTTTATTTGAAAACATCCTCTCCAATCACTGATAGAATACTAGATTCTGCCATAAGTAATTACCCACAAAGCAAGGTGGGAGGGTAGGTTTCTACCCATTCATAGGCTTTTTTTGAGTGCTATCAAGTGCAAGGCACTATTGTAGGCACACAGGGTGCAACACTGAACAAGTCAATGTCACTCCTGCCCCACAGAGGTCATAGTCATTGAAGATTGTTAACCTTCTATTGCTGCTGTGACAAATTTTCCACAACCTTAGAGTCTTCAAACAGCACCCATTTAGAATTTCACAGCTCTGTAGGTCAGAGGTCCAGATTGGCTTGGCAGGTTTCTCTGCTCAGGGTCTCACGTTGAAATCAAGGTGGCAGCTGGCAGGACTATCTAGGGAGGCTCTGGGAAGAACCCCCTGCCAAGCTCATTCAGGTCATTGACAGAATCCAGTTTCTTGTGGTTGTAGGACTGAGGTCCCTGTTTCCTTTCTGGTTGTCATCAGGGGACCACTCTTAGCTCCTCAAGCCTCTCTCTGGTCCTTGCACGTGGGACCTACATCTCAGAGCCACTAAATCCTTCTCAGGTTTGGAATCTCTCTGACCTTCCCTCTACCATCTCCAGCCTGAGAGAATTCTCTGCTTTTAAGAGCTCATGAGAGTAGATTAGATTGGGCCTACCTGGATAATCAGGGCTACTTTCCCTATTTTATTTTATTAATTAATTTTTTTATCATTATATGATGTAATCGATTTTTACTCTCCCTATTATAAGGTCAGGAACTTTCATCATATCTGCAAAGTCCCTTTAGCCATGTAACAAAACATATTCAGAGGTTCTGGGCATTTTGGGGGGGAGTATTCTCTCTACCACAGGGATATAGAAAAATAAACTGGCAACTTTAACAATAGACGTTAATAGATGTTAATAAAGTGGAGGTAAAAAGTTGCGATGAGAGCAATAACAGAGACACCAAAGCTTTTTGCGAGGAGGTTGGTAAGGTGCATATGGCTTCCTGAAGCAGGTTAATTCCTAAGTTGAAATGTGAAGAATGGGCTCTGAATCAAAGAGCTAATGCTCCCAGGCAGGACCATGCTTGCAGAAAACTTGAAGGAGCTGTGCCCTCAGGGCCACATTTGCCTTGGTGCAATAGCTGGGGCCTGGATTTCTGAGCAGGGGCATCTTTAGTAGGGTATGATAGGCCAAGCTCATATGTAGGGCAAGGCAGGAAAGGTGGGTCTCCTGGTACCTAGCACCCCATTGGTGGCCATACTGCAGTGTGCAGAGTACCTGTGTCTGCCTCAGGCTCCCCGCCTGCCACCCATTTCCCAGGACATCAGAGAGGGTAGTGAACCTCTCACTTTGCTTCTATGCTTCTCCTTTTAGAGGTACTCTTCTTCCCCATCTTCCCGTTTTTAGCTGATATTATTTTGAAGTACAGCCTCAGTGCAAAGCCCTTTAGTTTATTCATTTATTAATTTTTTAAAAATCTATGGAGCACCTATCACATCCCTGGTGCAGAGCTAGGAGGATACAGCAGAGGACAAGGTAGAAGCGGACCCCTGTCATCTGAGGACAAGCTAAATGGAAATCCTTCAGTCAGTCTACAACCATTCATTCAGGAAACTAAAAACATCTGTTCAAAGCCTGTTGCTACATGCTGCAGAGTCTTTCCTCTCAGAGGGAGGCCAGAAGAACAGTGGCACCTACCATAGATTGAGTGCTGTTTAATACTGTATGGAAGTCTCTGTTTTACACGTGAGGAAACTGAGGCACAGAGAGGTTTACCCAACATTACCCAGCTAATAAGTTGCAAAGCCAGCATTTCAATCAGGCATTCTCACGGGCAGAAGTTGCCCATTCAGGCACTGCTTCAGGGAGTTTATATGCCTGCCAGATACCAGGCATTGTCGACCTGTAACCCTACCAAAGGGCAACGTTTATTCCCACTTCAGAGATGCAGAAATTGGGGCTGAGGAAACTTAAGTAACTGGCCCAGGGACACAGCCAGTGAGGGTCAGCGTTGGAGACTGACTCGTATTTGTCCAGCTCCAAAGTTCTTTCTCTTCAGGGAGAGAAGAGGATTAAAGAATCAGCCTTGGAGGGGGAGGAGGCGGTGGTGGAGGGAGGGGTTGGAGGGAGAACAGAAGATGTTCTCATGGAGGGGTGGTGGAGCGATGCTGGAGAAGGTGCGAAGGAAAGGCCTCAAGGTGGCATCTGGAAGCTAATGGGGACAGCAGCTTTCTGTAGGCAGTTGTGCTCAGAAGGCGAGTGCAAAGCACCAGCCAAGCAGTCTATGAGATGTGGAGGTCCCGGAGTCAGGCTGTGATTCTTTCCGGAGGAAACAAGACAGGGAAGGATTCTTGAGAATGGGGGA
Source organism: Galeopterus variegatus (assembly GCF_000696425.1). Classification (NCBI taxonomy): domain Eukaryota; kingdom Metazoa; phylum Chordata; class Mammalia; order Dermoptera; family Cynocephalidae; genus Galeopterus; species Galeopterus variegatus. The sequence goes on from NW_007726508.1 coordinate 690,105, forward strand.
AGAGGGCCTGAACCAGAGCAGAGGTAGACTGTGTGTGTGTGTGTGTGTGTGTGTGTGTGTGTGTGTGTGTGTGTGTGTGTGTGTGTGTGTG
>NW_007726509.1:0-5101 GCF_000696425.1 Galeopterus variegatus
TATAGTTTAAAGTCAGGTAGTGTTATGCCTCCAGCTTTATTTTTTTTTGCTCAGGATTGCTTTGGCTATGTGTAGTCTTTTGTTATTCCATATAAATGTCTGGATAGTCTTTTCCATTTCTGAGAAAAATATCATTGGAATTTTGATGGGGATTGCATTGAATCTGTAGATCACTTTGGGTAATATGGACATTTTCACAATGTTAATTCTTCCAATCCAAGAGCATGGGATATCTTTCCATCTTCTTGTGTACTCTTTAATTTCTCTCAATAGTGTTTTGTAGTTCTCTTTGTAGAGATTTTTCACATCATTGGTTAACTTTATTCTTAAGTATTTTATTTTTTTTGGTGGCTATTGTAAATGTGCTAGCTTTCTTGATTTCTTTTTCTGCATTTTCACTGTTAGAATATAGAAATGCTACTGATTTTTGTGGGTTGATTTTGTATCCTGCAACTTTGCTGAAATCATTTATCAACTCTAGGAGTTTTTTTGTAGAGGCTTTGGGCTGTTCAATATATAGGATCATGTCATCCACAAACAGAGACAGTTTGACTTCATCTTTTCCAATCTGGATGCCCTTTATTTCCTTCTCTTCTCTGATTGCTCTGGCTAGTACTTCCAACACTATGTTGAATAGGAGTGGTGAGACTGGGCATCCTTGTCTAGTTCCTGTTCTTAAGGGAAAAGAAAGCTTTTCCCCGTTCAGAATGATATTGGCAGTGGGCTTATCATATATGACTTTAATTGTGTTGAGATACTTTCCATCTATACCTAACTTGTAGAGAGTCTTTATCATGAAAGAATGCTGAATTTTGTTAAATGCTTTTTCAGCATCTATAGAGATATGGTTTTTGTCTTTGCTTTTATTGATGTGGTGTATCACATTTATTGATTTTTGTATGTTGAACCAACTTGCATCCCAGGGATGAATCCCACTTGATCACGGTGCATAATTTTGTGTATGTGTTGCTGTATTCTGTTACCTAGTATTTTGTTGAGGATTTTTGCATCTATATTCATCAAGGACATTGGACTATAGTTTTCTATTTTTGATGTATCTTTGTCTGGTTTTGGCATGAGGGTGATGTTTGCCTCATAGAATGAGTTTGGGAGAATGGCCTCTGTTTCAGTCTTTTGGAACAGTTTGTAGAGAATTGGTATCAGTTCCTCTTTGAATGTTTGGTAGAACTCTGCAGTGAACCTGCCTGGACCTGGACTTTTCTTTGTTGAGAGCCTTCTGTTTTTAATTGTCTATATTTAAGGTATATAACATGATGTTTTGATATATGTATACTTAGTGAAATGATTACTATAGTCAAGTAAATTAACACATCCATCATGATTCATTAACGTATCTATATCCTTTTATATACAATGCTTATGATAAATTTCCTTAATCAGAATACAAAAACAAAAACAGAAAACAACCCCCCCACACACATCTGGAAAAGGTTTTGCTGGATGCCTTAAGAGGAACCTGGATTCTAAGCAGAAACCAAAGAGGCAGGCCTGATCCTTGGCAAAACTGGAAAGCAAAGTTTTCTTATGAGATTCCTTCCTCTACTCTCCTGTTTGTGTTGATCAGCTTTTTCCTGCAGGAGGCTATTGGCCTGTCATAGCTCTGGGGGAAATGAAGTCCACTAGGTTGTTTCCATCCTAGTCTTAACACCCCCCATACACACTGTGGTCTACATACTGGGGATTCTTTTCTGTTTGCTTTGATTCTCTTTCCATTTGAAAATCATCTTTGTAAAATATCCCTAATATAATGGCAAAGTATTATTTCACTCCAGGTTAATGCACCCACCAGGGAAGACAAGCTACTATAGACCATAGAGTGACATGCAACCATCAAGATCTCTGCGTTATAGTCACTTTCCACTAACAGAAATTAAGGACCATACCCTGCCATTAGGTCCATGACATCTGTCTTTACTTATTTTGGGCCTTGCTGAAGCTGTAAAATGCCAAGGAAAACAGGGCACAGTGAAGCTGAGGTGTCCTTTGGCTTTACATTGCAAAACAGTCCCACTTTTCTTGGTGGCAAGATTTTCGATCCCAAAAGCATGAAGCCAGCAAAGCTAGGGAGCATGTAGGGTGAACGCTCCATCCGAAGAGAATAAACTTGAACAAAACTTGGTTTGCTCTGTCCCTAAAGCAGCATCCTACAAAGTTGCTTATTTCATTGCCAAACAAAAGAAACCCCAAGTGTTTGGCCAGTCCTTGGTGAAGCCATGTTTGTTGGAAATGGTCTTGCTTGTTCGTCGCTTAGAGAAGAAAATTCCAGTAGTTCTGTGGTCATGTGGTGTCATTTATTCCAGAATTTCTGTCATCTCTTCTAATATTCTGAAGCTGGGCACAGAGAAAGCAGCAGCTCAGTGTGTAGCTGCAGGAAGCTGCCAGTGAGTCTTAGTGCAGCCATTTCCAACTTTTCACAAAACCATTGCGCTCATGCTAATATCGTCAAAGAAAACTTCTTACTTCATGAGCCCCATTTGGAAACTTCAAGTATTATTAATGTTTCTGAAAAGGGGGCAAGTTTCTTTTTCCAGTATCTTTTTGATTGGAAGAATAATCTTTGTACCTCATAAATAGATGGGGTGGTTGATTTTATAACAGCCAGAATCTGGACTTGTCATCATCAGTTTGGGATACAGTGAGAGCTTTTGTTCAATCGGACAGAAAAGGAACAATACAGATAAGATCTCTATTGTCATGGAGCTCAAGTATTACAGACAGGAAAAAGGAAAAAAACAAAACAAAACGGGATGACTTCAGAATTCAAAGATGCCATGCACAGACTCCATTCACACCATAGTTTAAGTGAATGCTGCCCCCTGGGTTGTGCACTGCCCAAACTGTGGAACAGTATGTGGCAGCCCTGCATGATTCAGATAACAAAAAATGCTATCAGGAAAATAAAACAGAGTGACTGGTGATTGGGTGGGAGTCAGTATTACATACTGGGTGGGCAAGAAAAGATGTCAGAGAAGATGTCATCTAAAGTGAAGAAGGAACAAGCTATGCAAAGAGCTATGCAGAGATCTGNGTTTCTTTTTCCAGTATCTTTTTGATTGGAAGAATAATCTTTGTACCTCATAAATAGATGGACTTGTCATCATCAGTTTGGGATACAGTGAGAGCTTTTGTTCAATCGGACACAAAAGGAACAATACAGATAAGATCTCTATTGTCTTGGAGCTCAAGTATTACAGACAGGAAAAAGAAAAAAAAACAAAACAAAACAGGATGACTTCAGAATTCAAAGATGCCATGCACAGACTCCATTCACACCATAGTTTAAGTGAATGCTGCCCCCTGGGTTGTGCACTGCCCAAACTGTGGAACAGTATGTGGCAGCCCTGCATGATTTAGATAACAAAAAATGCTATCAGGAAAATAAAACAGAGTGACTGGTGATTGGGTGGGAGTCAGTATTACATACTGGGTGGGCAAGAAAAGATGTCTGAGAAGATGTCATCTAAAGTGAAGAAGGAACAAGCTATGCAAAGAGCTATGCAGAGATCTGGGGGAGAGCACTGCAGGCAGAGGCAACAACTGATGTGAAGATGCTGTGGCAGACTGAATAATGACCCCTTAAAGAGGCCCATGTCCTAATCCCTGGAACTGGTGAACTTGTTACCTTACCTGGTAAAATAGATTTTGCAGATGTGATTAAGAATCTTGAGATAGGAAGATTAGCACGGATTATCCAAGTGGTCAAAATGCGATCACAAGGGTCTTTATAAGAGGGAGGCAGGAGAGCCAGAGTAAATGGTAGAAGACATGACCATGACAGCAGAGGTTGGAGTGATGCCAGGGAGAGGGCCATGAAGGCCAAGAAATGCTGGGAGCCTCTAGATGCTGCAAAAGGCAAGAAAATGGATTCTCCTCCCAGAGCCTCCAAAAGGAACCAGTTCTGCCAACACCTAGATTTTAGCCCAATGAGATCCACTTTGGACTTCTGATCTCCAGAACTATGAGATAATAAATTTGTGTTGTTTTAAGCCACTAAGTTTGTGGCAATTTGTTACAGCAGCCATGGGAAACTCACAAAGCTGCTACGGCAGAAACAAGAAAAGTGGGGAAGCAGGATCAGCCCATGAGAGGGGAAGAGGACATCAGAGGGAAGACCAGAGGCCAGGTTCTCTGTGGCCTGGTGGGCTGCTTTAAGGATTCTGGGTTTTATTTTGAAGGTGATGGAAACCAGTAGAGAGTTTTAATCAGGGAAATAGCATGTTCTGATTTATGTTTCTGAAATATCACATTGGTCACTCTTGGAAATGTATAATGGGGCCAGAGAGTGGAAGGCTGGGAAGCAGTGAGCAAACCATCACAGCCATCCAAGTGCACTCAGATGGTGGCTTGAAGAAAAGAGACTGGTTTGGGATGTGTTTTGAAATGTCAAATTAAAACACAAAACCAACAGAGCAGTAAGAAACATAGCTCAATTTACTGCTTGCCAGGCAAGGGATGCAAGCTAAAAGGGGCTTCCTATGCACTAGGTTTAGGGCAATGAGAAAGTACAACCAAAAAGGCAAGACTCTGAGAACAGGTGTCTGGCTGACTCATGACATGGAGTGTAACTGTTCTTTGCAATGGCCACTACACTAGTTTAAGACAAAAAAGGCCAGGCACAGTTTTCAAAGAGGTTGGGATAGGCTATTATAGTTCTGGTGGGTATTAATGTCACCAGCAGGAAAATTCATACACCTATGCTCAAGACATGCAGAGATTTTTCCTTAAAGGGGGGCAGAGTCAACAGTATTTGCTAATAGATTGGATGTTGTGGGTAAAGAAAAGAAAGGAGTCAAAGCTAGTTCTTAGGATTTTGGCTTATGTTACATAAATTTTCAGGTTTTGGAGCATGGAGCCACTTCACTGTGACAGGAGTGAGCAAGTTTGGTGGGAGAATTGAGAGTTCTATTTGATAAAAAACCATTCTTTTTGCTAATTTGTTAAATACAGCCCTAAGTATTTTATATTTTAATGCTATTGTTTTTTAAATTTCATTTTCAAGTTGTTCATTGTTACCATGTGTAAAAACAATTGATTTTGTAAAATTGTTAAATTTACTTGTCAGTTCTAATAGCTCATTTGC